>NC_072739.1:88540979-88604746 GCF_026930045.1 Uloborus diversus | reverse complement strand
CTCCATCCAATTACTATTCCTTCTCGAAGTTTTCAAGGGATTACGGTAATTGCAAGTAGTCAAGTGTAGCCATTTTCTCTGTTAGCTTTGAGCGTATGAATAACCGGCAAGAATTTGAATAATTAGAAAATTATTTTTAAAGAGTACTTATTATAACTAAGCACTTTTAACGTATTGATATTGCTTCAAATGATATATTTTAAAGAATTTACTAAAAGGGAAACTTTTTGTCCAATTGATTTGCAAATTTTGCAGAATTTTTGCTCTTAAAGCGCAATGCTTGAAAAATAGTTAGATACACTCCACACGCGTTGTTTTTTGACTTACGAGCTTGATTTTAAACACATTTAGGAAGTAAATAGTGTCAAGAGTGAAAATCTAAACATTGATGCATTCTCTTTCATTGAAAACAGCAGGTTAATTCGCAAAAATTAAGAATTTGTTAAATATTAAAACTACAAATAAATTCAAATGCACTCCTCTAAAAGTGTAGGTAAATTACTATCGATTTAGTATAAAACATTGAACAAAATTTTTGTTTACATAGCTACGGCAGTGCGTGTGATATTAAACATGACTTGAACCAGTACCTTAACTTTTATATGGCTTAAAATATTGTTCTTCGGCAGGAGGCCCGCTTGTTGAGAAAACAGAAAAATATGCTCAACTAGTAACAACTAATCACTAAATAGCTAGTTAAAGAATTTTATGAGCTCGTAAATCATGCATCATTTGTCTTTAACAGATAAAACAAGTCTTACTTGGGAATCAAATAAAAAAATCGCAATTTAAAATATTAAAATAAATAATATTGCGCATTATATTATATCGCGTTAATAAGAATCGCAATTGAAAACGCTTTGCAAAACACGTTTTTTGACGCATAAATCATTTGCCCTTGTCAATCCTTATGCCGAAATATAGGTCTTATATTTAGCGACATTTTAAGAAAAAGCGCCAACTTAGCGATAAATAAAAGTTTCTAGAAACAGTCATCACTTTGCCGGCATCTTTGAATGTTAACGAAGCTAGTTAAATTTGGTGATTTTTTTTAAACGTCGCCAGAACTTAAAACCTTATATCTTGATAACTGGGAGACGTAGACAAAAGACTTACACTTCAAAAAACATGTTACGCTATTATTATTTATTACTACTTTATATTTAAAACTAGCCGTACCCGCACGACTTTGCCCGTAGTAGAAAATTAAAAGGTCATCTAGTTCGCCTGTATATTTACGACAAATAATGGATGTTGAATTTCTCGCCAATATGCTATGTTCATTTTCTCGTCCATGCTATGGTAATTTTCTCGTCTATGTTATGGTAATTTATTTGTCCACGTTATGGCAATTCGCCCGGTATTGCTGCAGAGGAATTAAATCCACCAATCTAGAACTGGAATAAAAAGAGAACAAAATCGAATTTTCGAAAAATCGCTTCCAGGTGCACACTCCTTTACTACAAATTAATTTTGCGCCAAATTTCATAAAAATCGGCTGAATGGTCTATCCAGACGGAAATCCACTTTTAGCTTTATTATTAGTAAAGAATATCAATTTTACACTGACGTAGTAAAAGTAAAAACTTTGAAAAAGCAATTTTCAGAGATTAATCAATATCCACATGCACAACGTATAGATATATATAGATAATAAAAAATGAAATCAGCTTCACTACTAACATTAAATGCAAATCATAAAATGGGAAATTTGCTGGAGTAACGAAAAAAAAAATAATTTAGTTAATAAAGCCATAGGCAATAAAATTTCCCACAATATTTTACATCATTTCGAACAAAATAAAAGATACTACTTTTAAAATCTCTCTACATTTTAAACCAACACTCAGACTTAACGGAAAATACGCGAAGTATAAAAAGTTAATTTCAAACTTTGATAAAAAGCTTCTTCAATCAAATTAATAAATCTGTGGTGGAACCTAAAAGGCACTTTCTAACGCTCTATATTCCGAAATACACTTCGAAGAATTCGCACTTAAATAACGAATTAAGATTTCGTTTTGAATTCAAAGTTCCGACTAGAGTAATTAATTATTCCAAAGAGCGCCAAGTCCATTTACTCATCAATACTTTTAGTGAAGCATTGATGTTGAACGCACTCCTTAACTTTTATTCGAAGACAAATTACTATTTAATGATGTATTACTATGAATTGTTATTTGAAGGTAAGTACTTTCTATAAAGAAAAGCTGTAACTTAATTGAGTTAAATTCAAGTTATTTTTTCTCAAACTAATGGTTCATGATAAAAACTTGTCTTAATAAAGTTATTGTATTCCAGGCTTGATTATGGATTTTTTTAAATGGTGCTTCAGAATTGTTAAAAAACCTATACTTTTCAAAATAAATTTGCCAAATTTTACAATTAATTTATAGCCTTGCGTTGTTTACAAAAACGAATTATAAAGACATGTCTAAAGAGAGGTAGTGAAACTTTACTAATAATAAAGTCTCTCTGTCTGGATGTCTGGATCTCTGTGACGCACATAGCGCCTAGACCGTTCGGCCGATTTTCATGAAATTTGGCACAAAATTAGTTTGTAGCGTGGGAATGTGCACCTCGGAGCCATTTTTCAAAAACTCGATTTTGTTCATTTTCTATTCCAATTTTAAGAACATTTTCCCGAGTAAAATTATCATAAGATGGATGAGTAAATTACCAAGTTATCATAACGTGGAACCGTAACATGGGAAAGCCAATAGGCACGAAATTCACCATACATTATTTTGTAAATATATACAGGCAAACCAAAAGACTTTTTAATTTTCTACTACGAGCAAAGCCGTGTGGTTACCACTATGACTAATATAAAGGTACATAAAACGAATCATTTTATTTAATTAAACACTTTAAATTGGGGATGATGATGTATCTTTTAATGACCAGTATGTTTTAAGTTAGAGGACGTATATTATTATCACCCGGTATTTTAAAGTTAAAAAATGCTGAATTCATAAAATGACGGAAATAGTTATGGATCATAGTCTACGTTTATAAGTAATGACTAAAGACATATGAGACAATGAGGAGCAAAGAATGTAAGTGCCAAAATTAAAAATTTGTAAATAACCAGTTCAAATGGTAGGTGAATCTCTCCTCTTGTCTTGGGGCAAGAGATAGTACTTGTAGCTCTGGTAGGTGCTGCTATACAGCATGATTTAGAAAAAATATTCAATGAAAGCCTAACTAGGACCTTATCCTTACACGCGTTTTTCTCAAAACTTGAAAACGTCCACTTATATTCCTTTGCTTTGCACTGCCTCATACTATATAAATCCGCAGGTTTTTTCAATCCTTGAGTCATTCGATTATTATAACTACGAGGCGTGTTTTTAAAGTAAGGTCCGTTTTGAAATAAATAAAAAAAAACGAACCGAGTACAGAGAGAGTAAAGAAATGTATTGCACAAAAATCTACTATCCTTACGCAATTTCTCGACATTGCTCTCGTTTTGTCATAGCGTGGTACAGATTTTGGTATACATATTCGTACAAAGTTGCCGATTGTATAGTCAAACATGAGGACGTTTTTGTACATCCTGTGGTCTGCCCCCACCTCGCTAGCAGCAACTTTTATTTGTTTCGGCATCTAAGATCTTTCCTAGGTGGTCTGTACCACAACAGCAATAATGAGCTCAGAGAATATGTTACTTCATGGTTGACTACACAGGCGGCAAAATTCTACGAATAGGTATATAAAAACCTGTACTACGCTTTGACAAATGCTTGGAAAATCACAGGCGTAATTTCTAAATATAGCGTAAAGGTGGTAGATTTTTGTGCAATAAATTTCTTTGCTCTATATGTCTCTCTCGTCCTTTTTTTTATTTCAAAACGGACCTTACTTTAAAAACGTCTTCGCACAATCAGTAATGACTGATACAGTTTAATGAAAGGGAGCTGAAGTATAAGATTTAAATAAGAATCTAAGCGTATAAAAAAATATCGCTCTGACCCAAAAGCACGCTCTAAACTTTACACAAAATTAATCATTGCTATGACACGCATCATTATACACCTTGTAAAATATTCAAATGGGGAAATTACACATGCATTTAAATTTGCTATTAACTGGCATTAAAATAAATTTTGATCTTATCCTTAAGCTATGCAGTAACATTAAATTTAAATAAAAATAGATGACTTTCCTAGCTCGTAATGGAGATGTCTTAATAGAGAAAAAAAATTTCGACGAAAAGAAGAAAAACTTTATACCCCCATTGAACGGTTTAATCAGGGAAATGTCAGTCTGAATTAGCTGAGGTTTTATATCTGCCAAGCTTTAAGTGTCACATTCCGCTAACGCGATTATTGAGGCTTCGATTAGGAAAGGCTCACCAAGGGAGGAATCTAAGTAAGATTTAGAGTTAGATCTATTGTATTACGTTGTTAGGTCTCGAGCTTTTTTTTCTTTCTTGGAAGGTAACTAAGAGGAATAAAATGTCGTTGGTTTTTCTTCCTCAAAGTTAAAGAACATTTATTTGTTTCTTCATTCAAATATGTTAATTGGTTTCAGCTGCACAAACTTTTAACGTCTACCTTTAATCTTTGTACCTGTAATGTATGATAAATTGAGACGGAGTATGTGCACCAAAAATCCCTAGAATATTCACTCAAATATGCGTTACAAATTTCTAAAATATGTTCTAAAGCTTTAAAGGCACTAATCATTATTTTACCTACAAAAAAAAACTTGTCACGATGTTAAATAAAAATTGAACGCTCTTTCTATTCTTAGATTTTGTTAAAAGGCAAAAATCATAATAAAACAATTATTCACTAAGCCAATAGTATGAGCCTTAATTAATTGACCTGTTTTTCAGCAACTTAATACAGTCAACTCTCGATTACTCGAAGCCATAATATTCTTTTATAACGAAGTTTTCAGTCGCTCCCAAAATAATTTAGTGATTTCAATACAAAGTGTATTTTTATGTCTCGAATGTATTACTTTTAAGTCGAAGTTTTAACGACAGTTTCGTTTTAATTAATGCATGAAACTGCAGCCAAAGTAAGAAGAAAAAAAAAGCGCTTTTTTCTATTTAACACATTGCTTTGCTAATCAGTTTATGTGAAGGGGATAGTTAATTTACAATAACTCATTTCTGCAAGGTTGCGCTATTTTTTTGCCCTGGTTGACAACCTAAAATTTTATCGCTGGGTAATCTTTGAGACACTTAAAAGTTTGTCAAAAATTGAAAAAAGTAGCCTTTATTTTATTGGATGACTCAAATATTTGTGCTTTTATGGCAGAAACAGGAGTTAAAACTGTTTTAAAAACTGTGGTTTAATAAACAGCAATGATAACGAAGCTAAAAAGCGACCGACAAATGGGATCATCTTGAAATCTTTGTTGATGATTAGAAATGAAAAATTTATTGAATATTGAGAAAAATGTGTGAATCCCTGTGCTACGACGAGTGAAGGAAACCTGATTCCTTCCGACACTTAACTTTAAAATATATCACGTGGCTTGAGATCCTTGCTTCAAGATTTGAAAGCTTCACTTTCCTCACCTTTTATCCCTTCTGGATGAGTTAGACGATAAATTTGTGCGATCACTAGTAGTGACACACGAAATAGAGCATGGTAGAGTGGGGCGTGACTTGTGCGAACCCTGAATTTTTGAAATTAATTTGGTGTTCATTTAAGAAGAGAAGGGGAATTAGAGTTGTTTACTAATAACCTAGCACCCTGAAATCTCTAAAAAATGTTCAAACAAAATCGTAAAAAAATCAGCATTAATAAACAATACAAAAGCATTCAAAGGTAGCAACTAATTTGTGGCGTAGGCAATAATTATTAGTAGTTTGTGTTCTATAGCGGTAGAAAATATTTATTAGAGGATTATTTAAAGAAAGAAGTAGATAATGCAGATAATGCTTAATGAGTAAACGCCATTGTCTAATAGCATTGCACTTTGTTATCTTTGAAAACTGTTTAATAAGAACCATAAAATCTTCAGCTTTAATATTTAATACATAAGTACTCAAACGTAGCAACTAATTTGATGCAAAATTTTCAACCTAAATATTGCCACAAATTCAGAATGGAAGGAGTAAAACTTTTAACATGAGACAAAACTTTTGAAATATGTAGTCCTACTTACAGTTTAAATGTAAGATGAAAAGTTTTCATCTGTTATTCCTCTATTTTCTTCCTGTACTCGTTTCAAATTTTTGGATCACCACGCGTATGTCTCAAAACAAACTTTTGTAAAAGCAGACACTTCATAATTCATCATGAAAACTAGTTTTCGTAACACTTCAAAAGTTTCCGAAGTGTTACTTCGCTTTGTATGCATCATACGAGGTTCAGCTTCAATAAGAACGCGAATTCTTTAGATAAATGTCTTATTTTAACGGAGCTCGGAAATTCAAAGGATTTAAGAATCATTCAAGATTATTGCCAAATATAAATCCCACGTGGTTATGAATGCACGATACCACTGGGTCCCAGGTGCAAATTTTATATTTTTAAGGAGTTAAAAAGTGCTTTGTACATTAAATAAACAACAATATATATGCGTAACGATTTAGTTGTTTACATTTTACTAGCATGTGTGTTCAATTCAAATGAAGTTGTTCGAAACTTAGGTGACAATACTGACGTACTAGGTATACTTTTTTTTCTTAGTACAAAATACAAAAAGTAATATATTCGCGAATAAAATTGCCCTAATTGTCCCAATTTAATGTTCGACCTAAATGTCCATTTTACTCAACCTGAATGAATATGAACCACAAACAATACCGTATTTTGTGTAACAATAAGAATCATTCGTAAGTCTTTATGGATTTCATCCTTATATATTATTTCTGTAGCCTGTTTTTTGTTCCTACGCGAGATCTTCCTCAATTCTTGATCGATTTCTTTGATTTGCATCTCATTTTAAAGCTTATAGCGCAGACTAATGACGAAAAATAGACCCACGGTCTAAAAATTGTTTGTTTTTTCTGTTAAAAAACATGTTTGAAAGCACCGGATTGAGGTTTTTGGTTAAACTTATAAGTTTAACTTCCGCTGTGACCGACAGAGCTGAATAGCTCGATCGGCAGAGCGTTCGAATGGTAGCCAGAAGAATGAGTGTTCGCGCCCGGCCCAGACGATCTGCAGCAAAAAAATAGACAAATGTCAGTCATTACATGATTACATAAACACAATAAATATTTTACAAGTGAGGAAATAAATGAAATGGATGCGCTACTTGCGGTTACGAAAACTTGGTGAGACATGTAGCTGTATCGATTCTTAATTGTAATTTTTTATTGTTTTTAAAGCTTTGACTCAGGTCAGAAAGCTAAAGCATAATGTAAGCGAAAATATAAGTATAAGGTTTAAGACTTCAGACTATAGTGGAATAGTTTTTTTGTTCGGGGAAAATAAATAAATCGTATACTGAAATGTAGATTCCTCTAATGAGTTTTTGACCCTTTGTACAGTTAAAAATATTTCTACCACAAATTGAAATTACGCTTTTCATTTAGTTAAACTATGAATATTAATTAGAATACGAAGTAAAACATTCAAATTACTATCAACTTGATAGGTAAAATATTTTTTTTCTTCTCTCGGCAAAAAACAAATAGATAGTCACATTTTTAATATATTCGAAAAGCTGCGCTAAACAATGAACTCAGTTCAACTGATTTTGTATTTTAACCGTTCGGTTAATTGATGAACACGTGCTGCCATCTAAGCCATAACGGTTCAAGCTGCCTACGATAACAAATTGTATAAGTTTTCAAAATAAAAATACTTCTCTTCAATACCTTATGTATTACTTCTGTGGATTATTTTTCTCTCGGTATGCGAGATCTTTCTTATTTCTTCAAGAACCCCCCCCCCCCTCTCATTTTAAAACTTACCGGGCGGGCTAATGATGAAAAATAGATTTGAGGTCTAAAAATCAATTTTTCAGAAACTCCCCTTGCTGTTGAAAAACCTTGATGCGGCCTGTAGTTCGTATGCAGATTTTGTTTTATGCGAAATTTTAATAAAATTTTCCAATTTTTTGCATCGCTTTGGGCGGAAAAAAAAATCTTTAACTTTTTTTTTTTATTTTAAAAGCAGTGGTTTTAGTTGTTTGGTTAAATTGATAATTTTTTTTTTTTGGGGGGGGGGGGGTAGAGCGTTCGGCTATAAACTATATGAACTTCGGGCCCGCCCCAGCTGTCCAACATTATAGCTAATTTCGATTAATATTGCGCATTACATGTACTCATAACATATAACACACGTATGGCAATA
Organism: Uloborus diversus; assembly: GCF_026930045.1. Taxonomy (NCBI): domain Eukaryota; kingdom Metazoa; phylum Arthropoda; class Arachnida; order Araneae; family Uloboridae; genus Uloborus; species Uloborus diversus. The sequence continues at coordinate 88,596,476 of NC_072739.1, read as the reverse complement.
AAATAAATACGACGGGAATGCTACTTGGCGTTTCGACTCCTTTATGCAGGTTACAGTTATTATTCAGATAAGTTGACTATTAATCGAAGGGTGTTCTTTCTTTTTTTTATGCTTTGACTCAGTTGAGACCACTAAGCATAATGTAAGCATAAAAAAGTATTAGATTTAAAAATTCACTTTCAAGGGAATAACTTTTTGTGCAGAAAAACTTTTTCATTGTATGCTGAAATGTATTTTTTTCTCATCGCAGAGTTCGAACTTTTGTATGAATGAAAAAAATAGCACGCTAAATTGAAAATACGAGTTTTACCCAGTAAATCTTTAACCATTTATTCGCGAATACGATGTAAAACATTAAAACTATTATCAACTTCATTAGTAGGAAATCAATTTCTACTCATCAGTTTTCGGGGTGGGAGATGCATTTTATATACGTTCGAAAAATTATACTTTAAAAATTGACCGAGTTCAACTGGATTTAACTTAAATTTTAAATGTTCGATTAAAAGAAAGACAAAATCTGGCATTCAAGCCGTAACGGTTAAAGCAGCCTGCTATGCGAAATCGGATCAATTTTCAAAAAGAAAACACTTATTTCCAATCTAATTTATTATTTCTCTAGAATGTTTGTTTCAATTGCTACGCGAGATTTTCCTCTTTCCTTAATCAAATTCAATGTTTTACGAATAATTGTAAAGCATATCACGCTGGCTAATGACAGAACATAGACGCATTGTCTTTTTTTTTTTTTTTTTTGGCAAAAAGATTTTTTAGCTGTTTTTAATTACACATTGCTACATGAATAGCATTTGAAAACGAAAGCGCAACTGCTCGGTTGGTTGGAGTGTCGTGCTGTTAACTCGCCTCTTGAAACTCTAGCGGTAAATCGCAGGATCTGTAAATTTTTAATTTTTTACTTTGTGCATTTTTATTATGTATTGAATTAGCTTCGTTCTGACAGTTTACCTATTTGGTTTCTGTTGATCGCTGGTAGTGGACTGTAAAACTTATTTTGAGAAATAGCTGAGGCTGACACAATTGTAGTTTTGCTTGGTTTTATTAAAGAACAATTATATTGTGTACATCATGCCGCCGCAGTCTTACTGTTTCTGCTGTTCGTCCCAGAGACCGCAGTATAAAACTGCAATCCCAGAGGCGTTGCCACAGGAAAAGTATAAATATATAAATTTGCATATGCACAGTAAAATACATACTCCCGGCGTTGAAATTGATAGATTTCAAAAATATTAATCAATAAAATTATCAGTAAAATACCATAAAATGCACAGAAGTAAATTGAACAGATATAAAACTCAATTGCAATTAAAACATGTAAACATTAAAATAGGTATAGTTAATTAAAATCATCCACTTACCACTGGAACAGGTAAAATTGCTAACTTAGTTATGGGACGTTTGAATGTACCACCCTCAGTCTTTACCAAACAGACTCGAATGCATTTATCCCGGCCTTCGAAAACCTTTATTACACGTCCTAAGCTCCACGAATTTACAGGCATATTATCTTCTTTTATCAAAACCACTGCCCCAATGGCAATGTTTTCCTTCAAAAAACACCATTTTGACCTTTGTTGTAAATGGCATAAATAGTCTCTCGACCAATTTTTCCATACTTGCTGAATTATTTTTGTTGTTTGCTGCCATCGTTTTAATCTGTTATCAGACAAATCTAACAACTCTGGCTCTACCACTGTGAACATTGTTCTGCCAATTAAAAAATGTGTCGGAGTCAAAACCTCTATTTCTTCTGCATCACTCGGAAGTGGCATTAAAGGCCTCGAATTTAAAATCCCTTCGATTTGATTTGAGATTGTTAAAAATTCTTCGTAAGTAAAAATCAATTTGCCCATTGCCCGTTTTAAATGAAATTTAAATGATTTGACACCACTTTCCCAAATGCCTCCAAAATGAGGAGATTTGGGTGGGATAAACCTCCATTTTATTCTTTCAATAGAAAGAAATTTTGATAAAATCTCATCTGGTTGACTCACTAACTTATGCAAGCGGTCGAGCTCTTTGTGAGCACCGATGTATGTTTTTGCGTTATCACTGAATAAAACAGCACATTTTCCACGACGGGATATAAACCTTTTCAATGATGCAATAAATGAATCAGACGTCAAATCCGACACAATTTCAAAATGAACAGCACGGGTTGATAAACATACAAATATTGCAATAAAGATTTTTTGTAATGCTCCTTTACGTTGATTTTTATTTTTAATATAAAATGGACCTGCGAAGTCAGTGCCAGTATTCAAAAAGGGAAATGTTTGTTGGCAGCGTTCAGGTGGAAGGTCTCTCATTTTCTGTTCTAAAAATCGTGGTTTGTATTTTGAACAAATCACACACTCATGTACAATTTTCCGGGCGAGATCTCTTCCATGAATTATCCAAAATTTTAATCTAGATGCATGCAATAGTGCTTGCGCACCAAGATGGCAATTTTTTAGATGTAAATCTAATAAAATGAGTTTTGATAACTTATGATTTTTAGGCAATGCTATTGGATGCTTTGCATCAAAGGGTAATTGAGAATTTGACAAACGACCTCCGACTCTTATGACATTTGAATTTTTATCGAAAAAAGGCAACAAAAATTTTAATTTACTTGACAATTTTACTGGTTTGTCCGAACTTAGCTGCTGAAAGTCATCACTAAGACCTTCCTGTTGAACAAACGATGAAAGTTTTAACTCACTGGCAGTGACCCCATCAGCTGTTAGACGTCCAATCTTCCTTACTTTATTCTGGCAGTTGTAAATGAACCTAAGAATATAACTAAATACATTAATTAATTTTCGATAGTTATTACTCAAATTCAGGAAATTTACCAACAAATCATTTTCTGTAGCAGTTAAGACAGTCTCATGAGTATCCTTCACTTCACTGTAATATAAAACTTGATTAAGATCGTTTAGTTCAAACGAATGTCCATGTGATTGAGGTTGTTTTAAAATTTCTGGTCCTTCCCACCACTGTTTATTTGTCAAGAGAACATCTGCATCTTGTCCACGGGAGATAATATCCGCTATATTATCTTTAGAAGAGATATGTCGCCACTGGTAATTTTGATTCATCGTTTGAATAACCTTCACTCTATTGGAAACGAACGGCTTTAACTTCTCCGCTGGGGTTTTAATCCAGGCAAGAACAATGGTCGAGTCACTATACAAATAAATATTATCTATTGGCAACTGCAATATGGGTATAATCTTGGAGGTAAGTCGCGCTAAAAGCAGAGCTGATGACAACTCCAAACGAGGTATTGTTAAGGTTTTTAGAGGAGATACCTTTGATTTACTACACAAGAGACTCGTTTTTATGTATCCAAACGCATCTGTCGATTTCAAGTAGATAACTGCACCAAAAGCTTGTTTTGAAGCATCAGCAAATCCATGTAGCTGAATAGTAATTGCTTTAGGAAGAAGACTGTACCTGGGAATTTGCACTTGATTTATAACTGGAAGTTGTTTCAAAAAGCTCAACCACTCCCTGCACTCCTTAGGAGGGAGAGGATCCGACCAATTGAGTGCCAATACCCAAAGTCTCTGAAAGAAAATTTTTGCCTTCGAGATAATTGGTTGTATTAGACCCAAAGGGTCGAAAATTCTTGCGATTGTGGCTAGAACTTCACGTTTCGTGTAATTTTCCTTGATATCCACAGTCACTCTAAATGTAAAATAATCCAATTTTGAACACCAAAACATTCCCAATGTCTTGACAGTTATTTCTTGAGATTTGAACGAGTATTCATGGTGAGTATCCCCTAGTATTAATTCAGGATGGTTAGACACCCATTTATGGAGTTCCATTCCTCCTCTCTGCAAAACTTTAATGAGATTAGACTGTAGGAACTTAGCCTGATCCAAACTTTCTGAACCCGACAGCACGTCATCAACATAAAAGTCGTTGCGAACTACTTCACATGCATCGGAGTAATCTTTAAGTTCATCATCTGCCAAAGCCCTTAGCGTTCGAGTGGCCAGAAATGGCGCACATTTTGTACCGTACGTTACAGTTTTTAAATGATAAGTTTCAACGGGGCCAAACGGATCCGTTTTCCAAAGAATTTTTTGCAGTTCTCGATCCTCAGGATCTACTAATATCTGCCGATACATCTTTTTTATATCAGCACTGAAAGCATATTGATGTTTTCTAAACCGCAATGCAATGGAAAACAAGTCCTGTTGAACGATACCTCCGTTGAGTAAAATTGAATTTAGTGAACTACCCTCATTTGTTTTTGCTGAAGCATCGAATACGACCCGTAAAGGCGTAGATACACTATCTGGTCGCAAAACGGCGTGATGTGGAATGTAATAACCATTGTCCGTGTTTGAAGGACACTCAATTTCCCTTTCCATGTGCCCTAGATGCAGATATTCGTCCATAAAAACACTTGTATTGACTTGCCATATCTTCGTTTTCGCTTAATTTTTTCCAAAGTTGATTCAAAACGTTTTTCTGCGACATCTCTGGAGTTTCCCAAACATGACCTCCTATTTTCCCTTATCGGAAGTTTAACTATATATCTACCAGAATCATCGCGTTTAGTTGTTTTAATGAAATATTCCTCGCAGTACAACTCTTCAACAGAAGCATTTTTGTCATCCCCAGCATCTCCAGGAAATGATTCAATCTCAAAAAATCTCTGAATTGTACGATTTAAGTTTTCCTTTTCGGAAGTCAAACCCGCAAAGAAATTTACTTTTACGTTATTTATTGTTCCTGATACTACAAATCCGAACACTGTGTTTTGCAAAAATAAAGAATTATCTTTTGATTTAAATTTCCCCGGCTTAAGCAATTCAAAAAAGAATTCGCACCCAATTAATGCATGAATTTTGTTAGGAATAAAAAACTCAGAATCCGCTAATTCGATTCCGCTGGGAAAATCGAACCGCGACACATCCAGACGACTCATCGGCGTTAGTCCCGTAATTTTTGGTAAAATTAAAAAGGTTGTAGTTTTTGTATAATCTCCCTTCTCGTTTGAAATTGTTGCAGTTATTGACTTTTTTACAAAACTCTCTTTACCATTGATACCAGAAATGAAAAGATTCGATTCTTCCTTTTTTAACTCAAGAAATTCAGCGGCTGCACGAGAAATGCAGTTTACAGTGCTGCCACTATCTAAAATTCCTCTTAATTTCACTTTCCTTCCACTCGCATTGGTAACATACATCAAAACGGTACATAAAATTCCTGACTTCTAAGCTAGGAGCGTGCTTGCGAGTGACGCTTCTTGTTTATACGATGATTCTTCTATCGCGGAAAACGAATTATTAACATTTACATTTGAAGGTACTGATTTACTGTCATTTTTTTCTTTTTCATAATGTAGCAATGTATTATGCCTTTTAAAGCATACCGAGCATTTGAATGTTGAACGACACTCAGACTTGTGTTGCCTTAAGCAATTTCTACACAATTTGTGATTCTTTACAAATTCTAAGCGCTGAGAAATATTTAAATTGTTGAATTGGTTACACTTTAATAAAGAATGTTGTTCATTACACATAAAGCAAAGTTTAATGTTCTTATCGGCATTAATAAATAAATTTCTGGGTTTTGACATAGGATTTTGAAACCCTTTTACATTTTTGTTAGAAATACTCGTATTTAATTGATCAAGCACATTAGATCTGTTATCTATAAATTGTAATAATTCATGTAATGACGGAATTTCTTTAGTAGCTACAGATAATTCGTATGCCTTTCTAGAATCTTTGTCTAGCTTTTGAAGAACAATGTTCGTTATTATCGCATTTGAAAGATCATTACATTCTAAATTAAGCGCTTTTAAGCCTCTTAAATTCTTTTTAACTTTATCAGATAAATTTCTCAATAATTTTGAGTTTTCGAAATTTATTTTTTCTAATCCTAATATTTCCTGAATATGGAGATCCACTATTGTACGTTTATTTTCGTACCTAGCCTCTAATGCACTAAACAAGGATTTAAACGTGTCCTCACTAGTTTCTAACATTTTTGCTTCACCTTGTAAGGCAGCTTTTAAATAGAATAATTTTTGAGTTTCTGAAATGTTTTCATTAGCAGAAATCATGGATTGAAACTGACCCTTAAAGTTAGCAAATTCTTCAATTCTACCGCTAAATTTAGGTAACGGGATAGTAGGCAATTTGGCAGCCAAATCAAACTTTAATGAATTGTTAGCGCTAAAGTCTTCAGTTTTAGACTTATCCGTTTTATCAGTAAACCCAGTAAGGAAATATTTAATGTTTACCTCCAGAGTGTCGCAGATAGAGTCCAATTCCATGAAGACTTCATCACGCTCGAATTCTTCTTTTTCATCCAACTTTAACTCACCGTATAACTCGAAGAGCCTTTTCAATTCTTGTTTTAATTCCGAGATATCACGTAATTTACTTTCGCATTCAACTTTAGTCTTCTCACACAATTCTTTATCTTTCTCATCAAATTTAGTTATAATCGTGAGCTTTGCTTTTACGCGTCCCCTTAATCGATTCAACTCAGCTTTATTATATGTTTTAGCCATTTTATTATCCGGCTGCTGGACCATATGTTGATCGCTGGTAGTGGACTGTAAAACTTATTTTGAGAAATAGCTGAGGCTGACACAATTGTAGTTTTGCTTGGTTTTATTACAGAACAATTATATTGTGTACATCATGCCGCCGCAGTCTTACTGTTTCTGCTGTTCGTCCCAGAGACCGCAGTATAAAACTGCAATCCCAGAGGCGTTGCCACAGGAAAAGTATAAATATATAAATTTGCATATGCACAGTAAAATACAGTTTCCAATAATAACGTAGCACGGAAAAAAGTCTAATTCCTACATTGCTCTGTTGTTGGTATGGAAACCAAAACGCGATTCTTCAATTATCTCGAAAACTCATTTCTTCAGATCTCTTTACTGTCCCACGGTAGTGTACTTGTAAATGGTTCACACTTACATAGAGCAATAATGACGAAATCTTTTTTTTTTCTTTTTAAACTTTTGCTACATATGGACCTTAACTTTCTAATTTTAATTGACAAATAATGTAATAAGTAAGCACTACTATTTATAATACAATATAAAATAAATTATTTTTGGGGAAAAATCAAATGTTAGTTATTTAGATGAACAAAAAATTAAATCTACAAAAATTTATCAATCCATTGTTAAAAGCAGGTTTTACTAAGACCACTATATATACGAGCCGACGCATCAGCTTAAGATCAGCCTTTCTGGATCGGAGCTCGTGTTTGAGTGGTTGTCTTTTCTGACGAGTTATCGCGTTGGTGATTGTTCACTGTGAGCGGTTATTAGCGGCACGTGAATTGTTTATAAAATAAAATATTATTTTCTGAAAATTTGGCGATATCCGAAACTATGCTGTGATACCCCAAGCAGTGCAACAATGAAAAATCCGATCCCATAAGGATAAACTTAAGCTGATGCGTCGGCTTAACTATATAGCGGCTCTAGGTTTTACTACTAATAATCTGCTAATGATAATCTGAATTGCTCAAAGCTAAAATTCTTAAAGTCGGTTGTGGAAATGCAAATAAAATCAGAGACATGCAGCGTGTTAAAGTAATGACGAAATTAAAAGAGCAAAAAATATTTTCCTTTTTTTTTTTTGTAATACGAGTTTTTAAACAAGAAAAAAATCTCAAATATTTTTCATTTTGAAATTACATTGGAATAAAAGTCTTCAAAAGTTCATTGCATGCGAATTTTCTCTTTCAAGAAATGCAATTTAAATTTATGACGCATTTCTTTACTTTCCTTCCGGGATCAGATTTAGCAAAATAGTTTCCATCACCATAAAATTAACAATTTAAAATGAAAGCAATAAAAATGCATTGCTTCAGGATATTTTTACCAATCCCAGTTCAGGAAACTAAATTAAGAACTTTTGTAATAACACGGTAAGAAAACGACCTGATGTTTCTACCAACACTGGCGCGACTGATAAAATTTTAATAAAACTCAAAAGAAATCCGAAATAAAAAATTTAACTCATTTTACTGTAAATATTTCAACTAATAAGAGAGAAAAGCTAGTAGAATTATGAAAGTATTTTTTTTCCCTCTCTTTCCTTAAAAAAAATCGATGTTCATTTAAACAAAAAACTTAGTCCAGAACTAAATAAGCCTATTTTTTGTATCCAACATCAATTATTACTAGTTCCGGTGTATTTTCTACAATCCGGGGACTAAGAACATAAGATTTAAGTTAAAACCACTGTTGGTGACAAAAAGTTTACGCCAATGAGTTAAGATTGCCAATCGATCAGTTATCGAAATCTTTCCGTCTTTGCGAGTAGTATAATTTTGTAGTAGGGCAATTACACGAAAATGTAAACCTGAGCGTCAAAATTTCAAGATTAACAAAACTCATTAGTATTGCATATCAATAAATAGTTTGAAACATATATTTTTAAACTGCACCAAGTTAAATTCGGATTTATAACTTTTCATTGAAAAAAAAAAAACTCGTAACGGATGTCTATGTCCTTTCCGGAATTTTTTGGAGAAAATTTGGTGTGTTACCTTTTTCCTTAAAAAATCTAACTAAACAAAAAAGGTAAAGGTTATTTTTGTTACGCTCATAATACAGTTTTTTTACTGGAAGCTTATCTCAAGAAATATCTTTGTAGTGTTTTGTCCAGAAACAAACTTAAAATCAGTTTATAAATGTCAGTCATTTACAAAAATCTATTATTTCCCCTGAGCATGATAATGGGAACGTTTTCAAAATTTTAAAAGTGTTTTTTTTTCTGAAAGAGCATGCTTAAAAACATAGGTTCTGACAATTTTTTGAATAATTTGTTTAAGTTTAATATTTTTTTAAATATACTGTAATCAGTGCGCTTTCATTATTTACGCTTCTGCCGATGACATCACAAATGATGAAATGCCATTTGCTGTTGCCATTCACAGAGCAAAATATTTAATTTGCATCTTTACTCACGTGTATTGGCAACAATAACGTTGATAGCAAGCGTAGAGCGCAATTTTAATTCGCTCCTTGATTATCATAACGAGGAAACGCGGCAGAAAGATGCGACGTCATAAAGACCACGCCTTGTTTGAAAAATCGGGAATTTTAAACAATTTATTAAAAAGTGACTGTTGGGAAAATAAAAGTATTTTCTGGGTCCATGTTATTTTTTTTCTTATCTTATCAATTTCAGTGAAACTATTACTTTCGACTGAAGGAAACAAACCCCATTATTGGTGATCTGCGAAACAGACATCAATATCACTTCGGAATTTACCATCTCCGGACATGAACTCTATAAAAAAAAATTGAAAAGGGTTCCTTTTTGTAGCAAGAACAGCAAAATTATTCCAGTGATAGAAACTTTAAACTCGCACTTAAATAATTTTAATAAATTCTGGAATGCAATTTCTTCTGACTTATTTCTGAATTTAATCACAAATCTGAACTTAAGAATGAATCAGGCACCACATGGTATTAAAAATAACTAAATGTTTCTAACAAAAAATGCAAATTAACTTATAATTTTGTAAACACATGGTTTTTGTTTTATAAATTTACCGTACATTATGAGGTAGTTTCATTGCTTCTGATATATATTTGTTGTGATCCTTGGTTAAAGTTATACACGTTATCTAGCATAAACAAACTATTTTACAACATTTTGATTTAAAATTAGATACAATTAAGGTATAATATACATTGTAGAAAACGCAGAGTTTGACGTGCAACCTTCTGATGTGGAGTCAGAGTCTAAACTGAACTGCTGGGGGGTCCTTACTCTTGGAAAGGACAAACTTTGGACAATTTCCATTGACTGGTGTCCATGTGAACAGTTCGTGGTGTACTTGTGGTGCACACGTGATGTGTGGGTGTTGTACCTCACATAGATATTTTGTGAGGCTGACTAATCGTCACTACATATTCAAGTAAATAGTAACATGATATTCCTTCAACAGATATTTTTTGTCATAACCTTTAAGATTTCACATATCTTAAGTGAACTTATACTGCCGTGAGTAGGAAAAGAGCCGTTACTGTAATTTAATTATTTCGATTCTTTTTGCATTTTTGCTACTTATTGTAAGTTAGCTTTATTACATACTAGTGGTACCCGCACGGCTTTGCCCGTAATAGAAAAATTAAAAGGTCTTTTGGTTCGCCTCTATATTTACAAATAATGGATGGTAAATTTTCTCGCCAATTGGCTTGTACCCATGTTACGGTTCCACGTTATGATAATTTCGTATCTCGCCAATTGGCTTGTGCCCATGTTACGGTTCCACGTTATGATAATTTCGCAATTTACTCGTCCATCTTATGATAATTTCGTTATTAAAATTAGAATAGAAAAAGAACCACATGGAATTTTTGAAAAATCGCTTTCAGGTGCACACCCCCATGCTACAAACTAACTTTGTACCAAATTTCATGAAAATCAACCGAACGGTCTAGGAGCTATGTGCGTCACAGAGATTCTGACAGACAGAGATACGGACAGAGAGACTTTCAGCTTTATTATTAGTGAAGATTTCACAAGCTTGTTTAGTTGTTTTCCGCTGAAAAACAAAGGACGCAAAGAACAAATTCCATCAATAACCTATAGTTAGTATTGAATCTAAAACGCATTTCTTCAAATAGCTCAAAAACTCAATTCTGAAGATACTGCTGTTTACTTGCAGACGCCAGTATAGCTCTATCTATGCTTCTGTAATATGAGCATAGTATGTGGGAGGAGGAGGGGATTAGTAACATTCTATCATATTATGAAAGAAAAGAAGTAGAATTCCCTTTTCCAACAGTGAAAAATCGATAAATGTAGCTGCAATTGAGAAAAATTTATAGAAAATCTTAAACAAAAGTTGAACCAATTACCCAAACAAGATGGATTCCGTAACTTAATTTGCGGTTTCTTTCTTTCAGCGTTAATACATTTTAAATTCCAATCTTTTTTTCGCCAAAAGTTTGCGACTTGAGTTTTAAATTAAAATCACCGTATTCTAGAATCTAGTAAGAAATTCATGGGTAATTTATTTTCAGAGATTTCCATAAAGAAACTTTAATTTTGAACTATTCATTGTTTCAGAAATAATTATAAAATATGGCTTCAGGCAATTTTATATTATTTTACTGCTCCGTTGTCTTGTAAAATGTAAGATATAACTGCTTTTGTAATTGGAAAAATGTGATAGATAATTCATAAAGCACAGTTATCCTTAATGGATTTTTTTACGTTTAATTAACTGCATTTTTAAAAACATCTATCCTTTCTTGCTTCTCAACGATAAAAAGGCTTTTATTTCGCCTTTTATAAGAAGTTGATAATAACTTTCAACTGAAAGGAGGATACCCTTTTTGCCAAAATAAGTTTTTTAATTATATTTTTACCTAATAACAAATTAATCTTCTAAAATAGTTATCAAAAAATGAGTTTTGCATGAAATGTATTTGCGTTTAACTTCTAGAACGTTTAGCTAATTAAACGTACTACAACGAATTCGCTATCAACCTTATTTTTAGTCGACGTGCACTAGGGATTTTTCAACTTTTAGTCTCTGCGCCTCCCTTGAACATTGACATGAGGTCCCCCCCCCCTCCCCCAGGATTAGGTGAGGTTGTCTTGCACAAACATACAAAACGTTAATAAGAGGGCTGACACTGTTTTTTAATATTATACGTGACTGCAAAGCTGAATAAATCATTATCTGTTTATTTTATCTATTATACCCTTGCTCCCCATTTGAAATTCTTCTACGTCTGCAAGGGGGGGGGGAGTGCCCCCAGTTTGGGAACTGCTGATCTGCACTATCACATAGTCGTATATTTCTTTTGACATAACTTTCTAAAAATGGTAGTCAACAACGCTTTGACACACAAATTCAGCAGATTATTGCAGACATGTTTCGGGGTTACAGGGAACCTCTTTTAAACCCCCTGAAACACGTGCCTGCAGTAATCTGCTAATTTTGTGTGTTAAAACGTAGTTAATTGCCATTTACTTCTACACAGAAAGGTATTTATTTATTTCTTATAATTTTCTTTGTTCCGACAAATTTAAGAATATTTATATAAACCTCTCGGTTCATACGTTTCGTAGCAGAGCAAGACTAAAGCATCTGTTCATGGGGCACTGGCCCAGGGCCTCAAAATTCGGGAGAAGAGTACCTAGTATGAAGCTAAAGTTTAAGAAAAAATCAGCCGCACTGCAGCAAGATGAAAACATTTAGATTTGGTTCCAGTTAGTACGGATAAACGAGATTGTACTGTGCTACATTAAAAAGTTACATAATACATACGCTTAATATTTATGTATTTTTGCAGCCTGATAAAATTTGATGTTTTTTTTTCTTTCTAGTGGGCTGCGGTAGAGACACTGCCATTTGCAGACCTAGTGTGATCCCCTGGCGTAACCACTAATTCACGTGGCACCACTATCGGTGGGATTTAATTTTGCCAAGAGATACTTCATGCCAAACGAGTAGTGGTGGGATATTTTACTTGCCGCATAATACTACGACATGGACGCTATCTATTTTCTGCATCTGGAAAATCCACCGACTGGAGCCACGGCCGAACCTGCGCCTATAGGCGTAAGAGACCAGTGTCTAACCACTACACCACTCTGTCGGCATAAAAAAATTTGTTGTACATTTATCAAATATATCAATTCTTACAGTATTCCTATTATTATTATTATATAAGGTATCACAAAAGTATGTCTTGTTGTGGTAATACGAAGGTATGAAAAAAATTTAAATATTTTATTCATTCACTATGTAGTAGAAGCAATGAGGAGGGGGGGGGGAGGCATCAAAGAAACTTCGTGCCCAGTATTCTCAAAAAGTTATGGTCGGGCTTGGAAATATGAGCTAATGGGTGTGGGATACATTCATAATATTTTTTGAAGCTGTTATATATCTTTATTATTATTAATAATAAAGGTGAAAGTCTCTCTGTCAGTCAGGATCTCTCTCTGTCCGGATCTCTGTCTGTCTGTCAGGATCTCTGTGACGCTCATAGCGCCTAGACCGTTCGGCCGATTTTCTTGAAATTTGGCACAGAATCAGTTTGTAGCATGGGGGTGTGCACCTCAAAGCGATTTTTCAAAAATTCGATTTGGTTCTTTTTTCGCTTCACCTTTTTTATTTTGGTTCTTTGACTTCTTTTTCTTCTTTTTTTCTTTGGTTCTATTTCAATTTTAAGAACAGAAATATCATAAGATGGACGAGTAAATTACGAAATTATCATAACGTGGAACCGTAACATGGGCACAAGCCAATTGGCGAGACACAAAATTATCATAACGTGGAACCGTAACATGGGTTCAAGCCAATTGGCGAGAAAATTCACCATACATTATTTGTAAATATACAGGCGAACCAAAAGATCTTTAAATTTTTCTATTACGGGCAAAGCCCTGCGGGTACCACTAGTATATATGTAAAAAAGCTAAAACAAATCTGTAGGGTGACGGCAAAAGTCAGGTAAACAAAATTTTCTTCACCTTTTATTGTATTTAGACTTTTAAAACTAGTTTTCTTTCATGCAACAGCAGCTCATCTAACGTTTGGCTGTTTCTGGATCCTCTGAGTTATTTAATTCTATCTTTATTGTTCACTTTCCAAAAAAGATCCGACACCCCAGTAACAGACACCGAAAAATTTGATGATACCCAGCAACAGACAGGACGAGAAAAGGGTGTGTAATCGCCAACAGTCCCCTTTCTTCTTCAAAATGTGCAATAACCCCGAATTTTTAGAACTAAAGCCTTATTAACTTCAAATGAACATGAAACACCAGCTGACCTCGTGGTGACTGTTAAGAACCTTCCACCACTGCCTTTTGATGTAATTACCAACTGACTAATAAAATTCACTCTAATAACATTAGATGTCTGCACCGTACTCATGGGCCACAGCAACAGTTTTACCCGCCAAAAAGGCTTATTATTTAAATCCCAACTTATGACTGTCCGTTACTGGTGACCTTACCCTATATGTTTATGAGATTTTATAAAAAATAAATAAACTAATTAATTAATTAATTTAAAAAAAACCTCTTTTGATGTTCTTCATCCCTAGTATGTTAATATACTAATTAAAACATCCATTGTATATAAATAGAAAAAGAGATGAGAAAAATAATCAGTTTTTTTTTGAGCAATCACGATTGCTTATTGCTTTCATTTGACTTTTTTTGACGTTCCTTTGATTTTTCTCACCAGCACCCTCCGCAGCATCACCCCTCGACCGACTCCTCACGATGCTGCACCTCTAGCGAAAACCGTCTCCAGGTTTCGTCAATATCCTACACTTACACGCATACATACACGCACCTACACACATATACATACATACACCTACACACACACAAAAACATACACACACAAACACACACACACCTACACACAACTACCCACACACTCATCCTTGCACACAGACACAAACACATATACCTACGAACACATACACATACCCCCCACACACTCATGCCTACACACAGACACAAACACACATGCCTACACACACACACACATACCCCCACACACAAACACTTACATATACACACACACTCGTGATTGCGAAAAACATAATTTGAATTCAAGATGACAAAATTATTTTTTTTTTTTTAGGAATTATGCTCGTGTTTTTAATAAAGTTTAATCAAGAAGAAAGATATTTTCAAGTAACATTTTTGAAGTAGCAAAAGGAAAATGTGTCTAATGATTTAAGAACATCCAAGAGAACCTTCCTTATGCATAAGCCACGTGATTAGGAAATGCGTGAAGTACCATGCAATTTAAAAAGGATCATTATAAAAATGGGAACATACTTTTAAAAGACTCTTATGTGCTGTAATGTAGGCTAACGAGCCATAACATTATGCAAGGAAAAAATTAAAAATATGTTTCGTGTATGCTTTTTAGAAAAGAATGGCTTTGGAAGAGTTTTTAAATTAAACTAATTTGAAATGCATGAAACTAAGGTAACTCTAGTGTGAATTTTTAAGTTTGTTGTTTTTGTTAAATATTTTTATTTAGTTTGGTTTTTAAGTAAAATGTATGCAAATTTATATAAGCTGCCTAAAACTGTAAAGATTTTCTAAAAAGACAGGGTAGGTACATTCCTAGGGAGATTCACTTTTTTTAATTTTTGACAGCTGTTCGGGGTAACGAGAATGAAAAAGAAGAAAAGAAAAACGGTGTCGTTCCACTGTCGGCTTTAATTCAATTTCTATGAGTTTTATTACTTTGTAAAATCCGGGAGACTATTCAAAGAAGAGCTAAAAATGTTACTCCATGTTTTTAATTCCTAACGTGTGTAAATGTCGTAAATATGTTGTGGCAACAGCTAAAATTAATTTATGGTTATCGCGTTCTAATAAAAATTTGTATTCTGTGTTTTTATTCATTCAAGTGCTGTGTGAAATTTATCTTCATATTTTTTGTGTGAGAATATTGAGCAAATTCTTACGAACATTAGCATACAATCAATTGAAGAAATCGAATTTTGGTGAAAAATGAAATAAGTACTCAGTTAGTGAACATTTTACTTTTATTCATTTACATTCATCAACAGCAAAATATCAGAAAATTTTCATTTTATGTATCAACATTATTTTTATATTTAGGTTAAAATTAATTTTTTAAAGATAAGCTGTTGTCTGACCACGGATTGTATGGAAAGGCAAACATCCGTTTTGCAGGTGGAAATGGACGCATCTATTAGTTTTCAGGGATGGCAGCTTTTTCAAATGTATGTGAGCCTCTAAATTAAGTCTCATTCAAATTTTTACCTATCCCCCTCCATTCAGATCTACTCGTCTTAACTGGACGTTTGACAATCACGTACAATCCGTGGTCAAACTGTAGGTTTGATTATTCTCTTAAAGACATTTGTGCTCAACCTACAGTCCGCGAAACTGATTCATGTGGCCCGTTGTTACGTTCAATGTCACGAATCGAAAAATATATTCTGGAACCTTAAAAAGCAAACGATTGTCTTTATTCTGTACTAGTGGTTCCTGCACGGCTTTTCCCGTAGTAGAGAATTAGAAGGTCATTTGGTTCGCTTGTATATTTACAAATAATGGATGGTGAATTTCTCGCCAAATTGCTCGCCCATGCTACCGTTCCACGTTATGATAATTTGGTAATTTACAAGCCCACGTTATGATAATTTGTTCGGTAAAATGTTCTTAAAATTGGAATAGAAATAGAACAAAATCGAATTTCCAAAAAATCGCTTCGAGGTGCACACCCCCATGCTACAAACTAATTTTGTGCCGAATTTCATGAAAATCGGCAGAACGGTCTTGGCGCTATTCGCGTCAAACAGATCCTGATAGAGAGAGATCCAGACATCCAGACAGAGAGAGATCCAGACAGACTTCCAGCTTTGTTGCGAATTTGAATAAAAATAGCTAAATATTGATTTCTAAAAAACAGATGGAAACTTCGTATCAGTAAAATAAGCATTTAAAAAACGATAACATCAGTTTTTGGTTTGAAATTTTCTTCTCTTTGCTTCATTATTTCATGTTATCCATAAAAAAAATATTGAATCGTATTGTAATTCTATATGTGTTCAGACCCGCGAGATTCATCTTAGTATCACGTGCAACCTTAAGGTAAAAAAAGATTGAGAACCACTGTCTTAAGCTAATAAGCAGGTTAACAAATTTTTTTCTCAACCTATTAGCTGCATAGCTTAAATTAGACCCGGTAAGAGTATATTTTACTCAATTATTTCAATCAAAATATATCTAAAATGGTTCTGGTATGAGATTGCCACAAATCATACGTTTATTTTTTAATCCTCATACATATAATAGCCAATTCACTGATCGAGTAACGCTCCTGACGTCACCTACAATGGAACTTAGGCCATAGTATGATACTTTGATAATATTTTTATTAATGTTTGGCTGGGAAATGCTTTATTTAGACAAGGCTGAACTAGATCATGTAACTTGACAGTTTTACTGGTAAGACTCATTTTAGGAGAATGAAGAAACGGAAAAGTGGTCAATAATTAATTCTTTACTTACTGGAGTTGAGGGTTCATCCATTGGAGTTCGGGTTAAAATTTCAACTATTAAACTATTCTCAAACAGGTAATTGCTTTGTTCAAATGTAGAAACAATTTTCACCCGTCATACTTTGACGGGTGATTCTCTAGTTACAAAAAGAAAGAGGAAATGCGCCTCTCATTTTTTAGACCCACAGCAAAAATATAAATAAATTTTTAGCTCATTTTTTCCTCCCGGGACCCTTTTTTTAGTCCAGGTCCCCATTGCTGTGGTCCCCCCCCCCCACATATATAGGCATGGCCATCATACCGAAAAAGATTGATGGCGTACTTTGGGTGCACTGCGAGAAGCTGTCTAAAAAATTGGGTTAAACACGTATGATCCTTCATATAATCCAGTTTCAGAAAAACTTGATTTTAAAAAGATACTTTTAAATTTGAAGACTGCGTTTAATTTTATACACTTTGTAGATATTTTCACTGCGTTAAATGACGTTTGCATTGATTTCAAAATACATTACATTGCGTTTTTAGAGTTAATGAGTGCTATCGAAAATTAAAAAGAAAAAAAATAACATCCAGCATTGACTTGAATTTTGACGTTCTGAACTCAAATTATGTTCTTTGCAATCACGAACTGCAATAAGACCCTACTCGTTGGGGTTTTTGTTTATACAAAGGGGATAGAATGGAAATGTCCTAGAAATTTGCACCCGTCACAGTAAGAGAGGTGATTTTCTGGAATACGAAATACGAGACATATCTATAAAAAAGGAAATGTTGATTAGGATGCGGTAATAAAGATGAAGATGGCATGGCCGATATCCACCAGTACACTTAAAAAGATTATTTACAGCGCATAACGTTACGCATTTTTTTCCCTAATTAATCTTAAATAATGGAAATGAATAATCTGGAACTTCTGCATTTAAATGAAGTTTTGCTACTTTAACTCATCCATTCAGGCGTTTTTTCCTGAAAAAAACTGGGTTTTTTTACACAAAAACCTTTTTTTCAATGTAAAGTCTGTTTGAATTAAACTTTAATATAAATATGAATAAAATCAAATTGCAGACTATTTGTAACTATGACGACGAGAATTTCGCTCTCTAAATAAATATTAAAAACAACCGTCGTCATGGTAAACTAAAAAATCAAAGCAACATCAACTTTGGTTAAATGAGGACAATAAGCAATTCTTTATTACTCAACAATTAAAAATGTGAAACATTATTATAAAACATCAACCAAGTCTTTTTATGTTTTAAAGAATGTTACTTTTGGAAAAATAGACTCCATAATTTTTGTTGCTCTACAAACTAAATTTTTGATAAAAAAAAGAAGTATTAATTTTGTTTATACTTAATTATCTATTTTTTAAGTTAAATGTACGATTATCGATCATTCTTATAAAATGTTTGAAACCTCGTTCTCTGAAGGTTTTACTTTTCATTTTTCATTCTAGCAACACCTTTTGTAAGTTATTCAAGTTTTAAATATGCTACTAAAAAAACTCTTATGTGTAATCGTAAATTATTAAACTGAACCAATGCACGTACATTCCCAATTGATAGTAATTAATTAAAAATCAACCTAGGACTTCTCAAACTCCTTAATTTGCTGTAAGTAAACTTTCTTCTACGCTTTAAAAAAAAAAGATAGATTCGAGATTTCTCCGAGATAAAGCTCTTAACTCAGTTCAAGTTGGAAAAATTTCATCTGCATATTTTTCCAACAAATGGAGACTTACAAGGTTTTGTACTTAACGAAAAAAGAGCTTAAACTTAAAAGAAGAAAACAGAACGAAGGTAAATATTGTTAAACTTAAAAAAAAAGTCCTCTTAAAACTATCTTCATTTGTATCGAGAAAAGACTATCTTTAAACTATTTTCATTATCAAAATCGAACGAACTAAACAAAAAGCCGTAATTTTGTAATAAAAAAAATGCACATTTAAACGAGCAGACGAATTGAAGCTATTACTTATTGTTACACATTCGCTATATACAGCTTCGCAATAAACAGACGTTACTGTAATACTAAAAGGCGACAGTTAAAATAAAAAATTACTTGGTGTGAATCTTTTGAATTCAAGCTTTGCTACTTCTTTGCATAATGAAAAATGAAGTCTTTAAAAAGCACTCCAATGATTAAAATCGCAAAAATCGAGACAAAATCGATATTTTTTTTATTCTAGCTTCAGACATAAGTTTTGCATAGATTACATAATTTATGGGCAAAAAATTCTCACACATAGCATTGAACGTAAGTGTCAATTGAAAGAAAAACGAATTTTCCGCGTAAGTGTGAATTCGTTCTAATTTTCGAAGACATTTACAACGGGAATTACAAGCGTTTTTAACTCGATTTTTCAAGATTTCTTTGATTCCACTTATTCATCATTCTTTTTATTAAGATAACCAATAAAAAAGAAGAAATTCCCATCTTTATAAAGGGTCTCCCAAAATTAACGATAGATTGGAATTTGCCGTCATTTTTGCAGTAAATTGCTGGCAATACTGAAAAAAGACGTTTAGGGTTATTAAAAATGGAGCGATATACGATACACACACACACACAATAACGCGTTTTCATTACTGAACAATTATTTCAAAAATAATGAAAGTTAAGGCTGGTCAAGCAGTTACTGTTATTGGCGCTCAATATCGCAACACGGTAATGCACGGGCGGTTGTGGGCTTCTTGACATAAACCTTTAACTTCAAATAACCCCATAGAAAGAAATTAACGATATTGAATCACACGATCTAGGGCGCTGTTTCTGATCAACGAAATGAGCGAGTACACGACCAGGAAATTTCTTATGCAGTAATTGAATTGTTTCACTGACTGTATAATAGCTTAACACTCCGTTTTTACTAACCCTAAACTCTCAGTTGTCAAATTGTGGGTTTTTTTTTCCATGGCTGCCAACAATTTACTGCAAAAATGGTGGCAAATTTAAATCTTGCGTTAATTTTGGGACACCCTTTATATTCGATGTGCAGAATATTATTCTTAAACGAGCTGATGTGTGCATCACATGACTTCCTTTTACTTCAATTTATTGTCATTTTCTCATTATTGGCAGTTTTAATGTGATTCTATAGTTTACTACCTAAATATCACCAACAGTGGCCAAATTGAAACCAGATTTGAAAATAAAAAAAAACCGCCAAACAATAACACCACTTGAGTTTACATCGAAATTAACAATGATTTCCCTCCAAAAAGGGGCAAAAGACCCCCTTTGGAGCATCCGAATGCAACCAAAAAGAGAGGTGCACAACTAGACCTCACTAGGAGTTTAAGTACTAAATTTCAACTTTTTAGGACCTTCCGCTCTTGAGTTATGCGACATACACTGGTGTGCAAAAATTAAGGGCGAAGTCGAAAAATTAGCATATCAGCTGAACGAAGAGGCAGAGCGGACAGAAAGACCAATCAGGAGATTAAGCAAGGTGATGTAGGGTAGCACATGTGCAGATATGCAGGCAGACGTAATGGGGGAGTGTCTGAGTAGTATAAAGCATGTTGTCGGTGTAAGATTAGTATTTCTGGCAAAGAGATTGCACGCCGTATCTCTACATAGTATAAAATGAAGTCTCCAAAAAGCGTCTGCCTGTTTGAACTCGCAAAACTCGAGAACTACCCGGCCGATGGCGCTGAAATTTTCACAGTTTGTTCCTTTAAGTCCTGAGAAGGTTTGCAGACCAGTTCGAAAACAATTCGATAAATAGTTCTTTTTTTATTCCAATTTAGGCCCAATTTTCCCACAAATTCCCGAGTATGGTGGTGAAAAATTACTCGCAAAAAGTAATATTATATATCGTTGGAAAAGGAAGAATTTTCCGCGTTCTAACGCAATTTGTTTCAAAGCTCTAACTTAATTGCGGTGGGAGTTTTTTACGGTTTTAACTCGAATTTTTTTAGGCTTAACTGAAATTTAGGCACTACTTTCTTTATTGAATCCATCAATAAAAAGTGAAGGAATTATCCCACTGTTTCCTTTTTGACAGCATTGGAAAGAGATTAATTTTTTTTTTCTCCAGATCTAACTCGACCTAGGGTCGAAAGTTTAACCCTCTATCTCCATTAGAAAGAAAGTTACAAGCGAATTAAATAAAGTTCAAAAATCTGTTCTCTATTCAAGTTTTTAACCATTTTATTTTGCGTTTCCACGGTAACGCTTTTTGAATCCATTTTTTTTTTTTTTTGTTTACATCTTTCTCATTTTCAATTCTTAAAATTATTTTATTTTGTGTTTCCATGGTTACGCCTTTTAAATCCATTTTTTTCATTTTATTTTAATTTCTTTAAAGTATTTTAGGATCTGTCGTCATTGTTTGGTGAGAAAATTTTGCATGATGTTTTTTTTTTTTCTTTAATTTATTTCTGGTTATTGAAGATACTTCACTTGACCCAATGGTTTTTTTCAAAGTAGACCGGGCAAAGCCGGGCAACGCAGCTAGTAGCAGTTAAATGACGAATAATCAATCCGTTAGACGACATCTGGATGCTTTTACCCGAGGTCGAATCATTGGGAAGTTGGAGGAAGGCCGCAGTGTGACAAGTGTGGCTGCAGAGTTCGGAATTGTTCACAGCATCGTTTCACGACTTTGGAGATAATTTCAAACTACAGGAACAGCTATCCGGGGGTTTAGTAGTGGTCGTCCACGAGGAACCACACCCGCAGATGACCGGTATATTGTCTTACAGGCCAGAAGAAACAGGCGGCAGACAGCGGGAGAAATCGCTAGACACACGACACAAGCGACTGGACGACCGATATCGCGTTTTACCGTGGCCAGAAGACTGCACGGTGGTGGTCTGTTTGCATGAATTAAGCCCTATACGGTGTGTACCTCTAACGCCTGCCCACCAGAGAAGGCGTTCTCTGTGGTGCCGGGAACACCGGAATTGGAGAGACAATGAATGGGGACGAGTACTCTTTCCAGATGAGAGTAGATTCAGTCTGAGTAGCGATTCTCATCGCATACTCATCTGGAGAGAGCGGGGAAGCCGAAATCATCCCTCGAACATCATTGAAAGGGACAGGTATGGAGGTCGCGTTGTTCTCGTTTGGGGAGGCATCATGCTTGGTAGTCGTACAGACCTTCACATCTTCGACGCAGGTTCAGTCAACGGGACCCGTTATTGTAACGAGATTCTTTTTCCATATGTGCGTCTTTTTAGAGGCGCTATGGGTCCGCAGTTCCTTTTCATGGACGACAATGCACCATGTCATCGCACAGTAGCTGCCGAACAGCTCTTAGAGAGTGAGGATATTGAACGTATGGATTGGCCGGCACGATCTCCGGATCTCAATCCCATCGAGCATGTATGGGATTTTCTAGGCAGACGCTTGGCAGCTCGTACTTTACCACCAGTAACGATTCGGGAGCTTCGATTGGCGCTGCAAGATGAATGGGCAGCCATGCCTCAACAACTCATTGACACCCTCATTCTCAGCATGGGCAGACGCTGTGAAACCTGCCTAGCAGTCGGGGGAGATCATATCCCCTACTAAAGACCGGATGTTTCTTGCTGGACATCCATCACAGGGATGTTTCTGCCTTCAGTCGCATTGCGCTCCATGCTACTTTTTCAATAAAGCTTCTTTTTATCCCTCTGATTTCTCTTAAGTGTTGCTTACATTACACATGTCCTTACGTATTGGGGATCTTACGGTATTAAATGTGTTGATTTGGAAAACTTTTGTACAAAGTTATATTGAAAAATCCGTCTCGTCCTTAATTTTTGCACACCAGTGTACATACACACATACGCACATACATACGTACATAGAGATGTCACGAGAAAACTCGTCGTAATTAACTCGGGGATCGTCAAAATGGATATTTCGGGTATCTGTACGTTCCTAGGCGTATATCCACGTGTGATCGGGTTGAAAAATAAACTCAACATTCATTCGGGGGTGAGCAAAATGGAAATTAAAGCCGATTTTTGAGTGAAATTTTTTTCGCGAATACAAATACTTCCTTTTTTGTAAAAGGAAGTAAAAAAGCTGCATAAAATTTTCATTTGGGCAAAAGGTCACGAAAATAAGACCTTCAGGGGTTATTGTTTTGTACTTGGCGTAATATTTTAAAACGTATATACTAAAAAACTAATTATTTACCTGATACCATTTAAGTTTAACAAAAGTGTATGTGCCATTAATATAATGACACTTGAAGGTGCACGGGGAAGTCCAACACACACAAATTTTCAGTAATACGATTTTTAAATGGAAAGTTGTGCAATTTTTTCATGTTAGCCCCAATAATTTATCTGTTATATCTCACTAGGTGAGATAGATCTTGCCTAAACGATATTACAGTTAAATAATGCCTGTAAAAACCTACATGTTGCCATGTTAACCTAAGTTAGGCAGAAGAATGGACTTAAGTCCTTCTTCCTGGTGACCCTTCAATAGTACTAGTTGAACCTTCATATGTATTATGCAAAATATACAGGAGTGCCCATCCTCCCCAAGGGTGGTGGTGTGCACATCCTCAAATGCTACGGAGTACCTCTACCTAGAACAAGAGCCCCTCTAAAATGAAATTTAGGGAAAAAAAAGAAAAACTATCGACATCCCTCAACCTTAAAAATTTCAATTGCGTGGCCTGCGCTGTGACGCCCCCCCTCCCCCTCTCCCCTCTCGTGGGCACCCCTGAATTATAAATAACTATAGTAAGAACGCCTGGTCGAACTCAAAATAACCACCTCCGGTATGAGTAATATTTAAAAAATCAATTCATTAAAACACAAAATGGAGTAATGCTTTTTCTTTTCTTTTGGCTACTCGATGCAAAACAAAGCCTTCATTTTGACATAACTATAATTAAGGGCGCCCCGAAATTAAACTTTTGGGAGGGCAGAAAGACTCGATTTGTCAAATGGAACTCCAAATTTTGCCGAATGATGATTTTGCTGAGTTTTCAGATGAAATATGCCGAATAACGAAATTTTTCGGAGGGCACAGTGACTTCCGTGACCTTCCATCGGAGCGCCCCTGATTGCGATCACTCGTCTCCCTTACGAGAAAATTTCTGCGTTTCATATCAACGGCGCAGCCAAATGCCAAAATTCTCCGAAAGTTCTATAGAAGTACAAAGCGCCATCTATTTGAAGTAATGTAAAATATTCTGCGCTCAATATTTGTCTCAACCCAGTAAGTAAAATCAATTCAGGTTTAAGCAGGGCAGGCATACTGAATACTGAAAAGTCTTACTTAAAATCTATGGGATGCTAATCGCCTTTCATGCTGAAAAAAATGCAGTGAATCTCTCCTTTGAGCATTTCTATAAACGTTATCAGTGCCGAATCTTGAAACTGATGCCCCATACATTTTTTCCTTCAAGTTCTTATATCCAGTTTCCCACGAAAAGGACACACAAAAAGGAGGAATTCACCCATGAGAACATCAAAATGTTTTTCATTAATTCTTGATAATGGGGTTGTTTCCTTCAGTCAAAAGTAGTACTTTTAGTCACTGAAATTGATAGAATAAGCGAAAAAAATATAATAATAATAATAACATGGACCAAGAAAATTCTTTCATTTTCCTAACAGTTATTTTTTAATTAATTTTTTTAAATGTCCGATTTTTCAAACATGGCGTGATATTGATGATGTCACAAATGATGCTCTTTGGCGCATCTTTGTAACGCGTTTCCACGTTATGATAATCAAGAAGAGAATTAAAATTGCGCTCTACGCTTGCTATCAACCATATTGTTGCCAATACACGTGAGTAAAGATGCGAATTAAATACTTTGCTCTGTGAATGGCAATACGGAATGGCATTTCATCATTTGTGATGTCATCGGCAAGAAATGTAAACAATGAAAGATCACAGATTTAAGTAATTTTTTTTTTAATATTAAACTTAAACAAATGATTTAAAAATGATTTAGATCCTATGTTTTTAAACACGTTCCTTCAGAAAAAAAATACTTTTAAAATATTGGAAACGACCCCATTCTTTCTCTTTTTATTTAAGTTCTTGCTTTCGTGAAAAATTGTCGCTTTGTTTTTAACTAGAGTATTCCTCGCTTTTGATTGGAATTGTAATCAAAAGTATTTATCAAACTGTTTTTAAGTGCTATAAGAAATTGAAATTTAGCTTATCGGAAATTGAATAGATCTGCGCATTCTTTAGCGTTTTATGGTGTTGTTGACTCTCAGTGCTGTTAAATATAGGTAAGAGAAACCTTGACTTTTCTCTGTTCTTATAATTTTAAACTGTAACCAGAAACATGTTCAAGATTCATCCGAATTTCCACTTGTAGTTGCGAAATAGTCCTAGTGAAACTACAAGTATTTAAGATTACTATTTATTGCATGCTATATTGTAAAAAGTTGTGTTTTTTGTTTATGACATTTTTTCGTTATAAGAGTGCTTTAACTCGCTATTATATTGATTTTGGAGATTCGTATTAGGGTTCCTAATGCAGCATGAAAAGTGATTTTTTTATAATATAAAAACCAATAAATGTGTAAAACGACAACAATTTATATATTGAGTAAATTCGGCGTTAAATATTCTTCCAAACAAGTTCTCTATATGCGCCTAACTTTTCTGGAATGAAATTTCTGTATTCAATCAAAAACAGACAAATACGTCGCAATACTTTTAAAAATATACGAATTTGCCTCACGACTGGTACATGTACGGGAATGTAGGGCAAAGTGAAGTGGCAAAATATTTACTCTGCTTTTAGGACCACCTGTCCAGTAATAATTTAATTATGTAGTAACACATGTCGTCTATTCCAGTCAAGAAAAAAAAAAAAACCTCTGAAAATAATAGAATGTGATAATACAAGCAATGTTACAAATTTGATGGTCAAATATTATTATTTTGTAATAAGTAGAATATTCATTTTGGCATTATTAAATGATAAAGTTCTTGCAATTAGCATTTGAAACATTAATATAGACCTTCTAATAATCGGTGCAGTATTTATTTAGTTAATATTAAGCTTATTTGTATTTTTAATATTTTGTACAATTAGACAATACATGCGGGGCAAAGTGAAATAGTTCATTTCGTTTAATTATTCAATTATTCATTAAATCTCTCACGTGTTTTTCATTAATTGCTTTACTAGCATACCTTAATTTAGTATATCGCTCATTTGGTTATTCATTCACTTATTTTCTTATTCATTCACTCTGTTACTCACTTATTTATTTGCTCTTATACACTAATTAATTAATTTTTTTAATTAATCATCTATTTTTTTAGTATCTTTTCATTTATTTATTCAACCTTTCATTTACTGATTCATTTCATCAAAAATATTTTTATAATCGGATAAAAACTATTTCACTGTTTTTTTTTTTTTTTTGAAAGTGAAAATATACTGCCAAAAATTAAAAAAAAGTTTAAATGCGAATACAATTTTCCTTATTTATGTAATGTAATTTTCAAAACAAGTTGTTCCTTTTTAAAAAGCTCAGTCATCTTAATTATTTCACTTTGCCCCACATTCCCCTACTTTTCTGTGAAAAGACTCTTTCTCAAAGCCAATATTGATTTGAAATTTAACCAATATAAAATTCTTACTCATGACAAACACCTTGAAAAATATCCTTTATAGTTTTAGGTTAAATACCCGCCTCCAATGCACGTGAAAACACTTTGTATACAATAGATACAACCAAAAGAATACGCTATAGATAAATTTCCGTAACGATTAAATATTCTAATGAATTTTTGTAATACCAATTGTTCTATTTTAATTTGAGATTTGTTCTTCTGCTACCACCAGCAAAACAATTTTGAGAGTCTTTCCTTTCATTTTCTTGAAACATCTTTGTTGGCAAACTAGGCCATGTGGAGGGACCCACGCACCCTCAGGGAGCAAGTAAATATTTATGTGCCCTGGACTTTGCAGAAGGAATAAAGATGAGTGCTTTGCCTAAGGAGAAATGCATTGTCTGCAAACTTAGAATCTTCAGATTGGATTATCGGAGCAATAATGGTATGTCAAGGAGTATTTCATAGACTCGAGTTGTTGTAAACCAGTAATACTCATTATCGTTTTGCTTTCTGTATTTAATTATATCCAAGTTACTGTTTGTTTCGCGCTATGCAACGCATCAGAAATAAAAGAAGCAAAGAAACTAAATTAGTTTAACTCTGCTTAAAATCATTTTCTGAAGTTCTATTGGGAGTGAGAAACTAAGGGATGTAAATGGACATTTTCAAGTTTTGAGGGAAGCGCGTTTAAAGATAACGTCCTTGCTAGGTTTTCATTGAAAATATTTTCTAAAGAATTCTGTATAGCAGCACCTACCAGAGCTATTAGTACTATCTCTTGCTCCAAGACAGAGGACAGGTTCACCTGCCATTTGTACGGTTATCTCCAAGTTTTTAACTTTGGCATTTACACCCCTTTGCTTATCACTGCCTCGTTTCGGCTGTTGTTTCCAATCATGACTTCACATACCTAAATCTGTTTCGAGTGTGCGAGAATAAAAGTCATTCAGAGCATCTTATCAGTTAACTTTACTCTCCTTCACGTTATCTAGTACGCTCGCATTTGGATTAAAAAGTAAAAAGTCCAGTGCTGCACTCCTACCGGCAAGGTTGTAATAGCAATGTTTTGCTCTTTATTTTCCCAATTTTACCAAAGCATCGAAATGACTAATTAGCAACTTTGACATAATTAACTAAAATTAACTAATTATAAATTGTAGACATATCGCTCGTCGGCGACAATAGTGGCATACGTAAAAAAAATGTAAAAACATAATAGTAATTATTGATTTAAAATTTACTACCTTTTTTTTTGCCACAAAAAAGTTAGTTTACTTAACTGGCGCGTGGTGGAATGTAAACGATATAATAAACAGTGACGCATCATTAAATTTTTAAAATTTTGAAGGATCCTTTTCAAACTTTGCCTCCCACTAATACTATTACCTTAGACTACCAAAACCAACCTGTAAATATGACGTCATAATTTTTTACTTACATTAGTTTGCGAGAATAAATCAGTTAAAAGCATTATTGTAAAATAGTTTCACTTTTCCTAATTACCGTTTTATTAACATACTAGCAGTACCAGCACAACGATGCCCATGCTAAAACTTTAATGGAAGTCCGTTGAATAAAAAAAATTGACGCCCCCTCCCCCTCTGATGTGAAATGATCGTTTTTCTTTGTATAAAATGCGTACACACCTTTTCAAAAAAAAAAAAAAAAAACTATTTAAGTTTCTTTGGAATTTAAAACTTTTCGTCAAATCATTAAATTAGATTTACAGTTGCTTTAAAACTCTATTTAGCGAGTGAAGCGGTTTTTACTGCAATTTAATATATTTCGCCAAATAAACAAAAAAAGACATCAAATAATATCTTTCAAATGTAAAAATAATTCCGCAGCTCTATTGTTTACGCCAAACTTGCACAGCAACCTCGCTATCATAATCCATCCGTCTAACAAAAAAAAAAAAAAAAAAAATCCGTGGAACATTCAAAAATCATCGTCAGAAAAAAAAGAAGAAAATGTCGTTCATTTCACTCGGAAAAAAACGAAAAGTTTCTTTTATTTCAAAACAAATCGCCAAAACATTGAATTACATTAACGGTTGTCTTAAAACAATAATAATAGACTGAACCCCCCCCCCTCTGCTCAGCGCCTAACGTGCCAAGCGACCACGCTACCGGAACCCAGCCCATTTGCGAGTGAAGCGGATGTTTTTTCTTTGGCCATAATAAATGTTTCTTGGCCATAATAAATGTTTCGCCAAACAAACAAAAAGGTAAAAAATCACATTAACAGTAGCTTTCAAATCTTTATATATTAAGAGCTGCGTTGTCCGGCTTTGCCCGGTCTACCTTGAGAACAAAAATTGTGTCAAGTGACATATATTTAACAATTAATTATAAGAATAACTTAATAACTTAAAGAATAACTTAAATAAAAGAAAAAAACACCATGCAAAATTACCCTTCCAAACAATGACAACAGATATTAAAATACTTTTAAGAAATTAAAATGCGAAAGATGGATTTTAAAAGCGTAACCTGGAAACGCGAAAATAAAATGGTTGACCACCTGAATCAATATGACATATTTCGAAATTGATTTAAAAACGCTTGTAACTTTTTTTCCTTTGAAGATAGAAGCTAATTTTTTCGACCATAGGTCGAGAGAGATCTGGAGTAAAAAATCTCGTTTTTTCCAATGCTGCCAAAAAGAAAACTGAAAGACAATTCCTTCACTTTTTATTGATATATTTAATGAAGAAAGTAGTGCCTAAATTTCAGCTAAGCCTAAAAAATTTCGAGCTAAAAACGCAAATAACTCCCGCCGTATATAAGTTAGAGCATTGAAACAAATTGCGTCGAGCGCGGAAAATTCTACCCTTTCCAACGATATATAATATTAATATGTGGAAGTAATTTTTCACCCCTTTAATAGCCAATAATAGGCAATTTACGTGAAATTTTGGCCTAAATTTGAATAAAAAAAGAAGTATTTATCGGATTTTTTCGAATTATAGCCTATGTTACTCAGTAAGAAAGCACCTTTCATATAGTGAAGGAATTTTTCAAATAGGTGCAGTGGTTCCGGAGATTACCTCGAACATATAAACACACAAAATCCCGCCCTCTCTCTTTACAATATTAGTAAAGATATGCATCTTCTGTCGGCGGTAAAGGATATGGGTTAAGTTCAGTATAAAGTTATGAAATTTAATTATTTATTTATTGTAATGTATTTGTTTTAAAAAATGCAAAAAGAAAGAAAAATGAACCGACTTCCAAGTAAGTTTAAGAAAAAAAAATAATAATGCAAAAATAATCGTGCAAAATTAAGTCCAGTGTACTATGGCAATCATGTAATCTGAACATGTTCGCAACAAATTTTGCAGGATAATAGAATAAAAATCGATTGCATTTCATTAATCACGTGATCTGAATGACGTCACAACACATTTTGTATTTAAAAGCAGTAAGAGCCTAGTGTATTGCAACAATCACGTAATCTAAATACCACCGTAACACAAATTGTAGTTTAACGCAATAGGATTCTGGCGTATTCAAATTATAAAATAAATTTGAGTATGTTCGCAGCAGATTTTGCGTTTTAAAGCAATAATAGTGTAGTGGATTCAAATATTAAAATAAATTTGAGTTTGTTCGCAACAAGTTTTGTATTGTAAAGCCGTAGGAGTGTTGTGTATTCAAACAATAACGTAAATTTAAGTATGTTTGCAGCACATTTTGTCTTTTAACACTAGAACGACTGACATTTTCTGTATACCTAGAAAGACTGAAGGGGCCAGTGTGGCCCCTACCCATTTTTGGAGTGAATTCTTTTAAAAATTCTTCCTGGGGGAGTCCACATGCCTGATACACCTTCTTTCATGACTAAATAAAAACTTAGTACTTAATTATTTTTAGTTTTTCTCTCTATACTGGGCAAAAGGTTGAATTAGTTTTCCTTTCTAAGAGCAATGGCCACCGTTAGGATGGTAAGTAGTGGGTACTGTTTATAGCATTTGGATATCCAATCGGCTGCATAAAGAGGAAGTTACAGGTTAAACTAGAGTGAATGGCATTTTTTTTATTCTACAACAATTAGGAAAAGGGAAAAAATAAATTTTTTAATTGTCAAAATGCTTAGGGGCCACTGTGGCCCCTCCCGTCTTTCTAGGTATAAGGATCAATATTAACAGTATTATGAGGCGAATGATTAAATGATTAAACAAGCATTCAAATAGTGTCATATAATGAAAAGTCAGAAAATTCCATTAAGTTCCGTTAGATATTATCCGAGTTATTAAACAACAAACTACGCGAGGGGCCACACAGGCCCCTCCGTCTTTCTAGTGTTAAAGCAATAAGTGTGTAGTGTATCAATATAATAACGTAAATTTGAGTACGGTCGCATTAAATTTTGTATTTTAAAGCAATAAGAGTGTAGTGAATTTCAACAAGCTGCAACGTGATTATATTCGCAACATCTTTTGTATTTGAAAGCAATAAGAGTCTAATGTATGCTAGCAATCATACAATCTGAATATATTCGCAACACATTTTATATTTTAATGCATGTTTTAAAATTGAGTTAGCTGAAAAATAGATCTAACAGGAGCAGTCACAAAACAAAGCGTTTTCTAAAAATTACCAGCTGTAACTCTCAACCAATTTCAATAACTATTGTTAATCTTGATTAACAATAGCGAATGAAAATATACGGAGCTACATGAGAACTGAAAAATACTTATATTTCCCGATTCTTTGACAGAAGCAATTTTGCCCCAGCAATCGATTTTTGTGTAATGTCCGTTTCAGAAGTCAACAGATTGCACTAGGATTAAAAATGCGTCAATAGTTACAAAACTTTGAAATTACATGCCCTATAAAGCCGGAAATTATTAGTGCAGATTACTGCGAACAAATAGAAATTTTCTAATCTAGGAAGTACGCAGGAATTTCCTTTTCGAACAAGCGAATAGGAAATGAAGCTAAACAACAATGCACTCAATGGTTCGACCTATGACGGCTTTTATGTGACCCAAACTCGAGAAAATGAAGGGAAAATGATAAATAAGCACGTAAAATTGAAAAATAATTGCATACCAGATATTTAATGAAGCTAAAAAAAATAAATATTTTTTCCATTTGATGATAAATAAATCAGAATTAGTTTTCAGAACTAGTAAAGTATTGCTTTAGTACTTAAAAATATATTTCAACAATAAAGTTTCAAACATTTGACTGAAGTTCCATTATTAGTTTTTAGGTAACTATCATAAAACAAAACATTTGACTAAAGATATAATATTATTTCAAAACGTAAAAACAATTATTCACAAGAATGTTACAATATAAATTATTCTCAGGCAAGTTAATAGTACAAATTGATTTCTCCTGTACTTATTTCTATTAATTTTCAGTTGAAAGAAAAAATATTTACGTTAGACAAACCAAACCATGGTTTTCTGGTTTATTGCGCAAAACCGTAAGAAATATGATTAAGTTCTTAACCGATCTGCGCATTGCTTATTTAAAAATTGGTTTATCATGAAGATTAATAATGTTTCTACGGTTTTTTTACGTAACTGTCACTAATAAAAATTTTAAACCGTTCGGTTTACAACATATTTCTTACGTCGTGTGAAAGGCCTGACAGGTTTTGTTTTCATGCATCATACATAACAAATTTTGAACTTGAGAAAGGTCCGCATAATATTATTTAAAATGTGTCTCCGACACGATATTATACCTAAAATAAATTAACTTTGTGTAAAATAACTAACCTTTTCTCTTGGCCGCGTTGTATAATAAAGTTGCCTGGAATAAAAGTTTAATGTAGTTGTTTGTTTCTTTCCGAAACAGGCAAAGTCACTGACATGATTACAGCTTACATTTGCATTGGAAGCTTCGCTCAAGTTTTTTGTAAAACTAAATACAACGCACCTTTCCTCCTTTACATTTCTTCTTTTTAAACAATGTTTTGATACATATCTACACAAAGTGGAATAATAACACGATACAGATGTACAAAGAAGATTTACAACCAGGGTTACAGTGGAAATCGAACCATTATCGCCCCTACAGTTAAATCTTCCACTATGGCTACATTCGGAAACAGGCACCGGTCGCACCGGTGCCTGTTTCCGAATGTAACCTATGTTTCTCTTGGGGTGCATTCGGAAACGCGGATCGGTCGCCTCGGTGCAACCGCAAGCGTTCGGAAACGCTTGCGGTGGAACCGGTGACGTCACTTAACCGCGTTCGGAAACGCTGCGGTTGTTTTCTGTGGCACCGCTGTCTGGAAGCGGTTAGAAAGATCACAAACGTCACAAAGTCTATATTGGCCAATCCGGTGGTGTTTCATGTTTTGATCGTAACGCACGTGACTTGCCTATTATGAAAGTTACGCTTTGATTGGAGTGTCGTTTGCTGCTGAACTAGAACTACCGCGGTTTAACCACGAGCGTTCGGAAACACAGCTGTTCTACCGGAATTCCTAGAGAAATTCCAAATAAGTCATAACCACACCGGACTAACCACGCGGTGTAACCGGTGGATCGTTTCCGAACGCAGCCATGGTGAGAAGAGAATGAAGAGCTGCTGACCGAGTGGAGGAAAGCGCTTGCTTTGGCAACTGCCTGAGCATAATAAAGAACACCATGAAATATATTTCTACAGGCACCCTGGGTGTTATTTCCCTTATCTTTGTGTTGTCAATATCTATCTGTCTATCAGTCCGCAGGCAAGGATCATTGTTAGCAGTCCACTGATGTATTCAACTTCCGGTATAGTAATGGCAATTACAGTAACATTTCTCTAAACTTAGAAAAAAATATGTTCAGTTAGTTGTAACTGCATTACTTAGGAAGGCGCTGTTTTTTTTTTTTTTTGGAATCCAGGAAGAACCAATTATGGTTATGATTCCTGATACTTTTGTTATGTTTTGAATAAATGTAGTTGTCATGTAGTAAGCTTGTTTCTTTATTTCTATAAGTTGATTAATACTGTTATGTTGTTTATACATTTCGGATCTATAGAGGGTCAATTGTCTCTCCCTGCCCCCTCTGGCATCGCTCATGCCAACTATGCTGAAATTTTGAACAAACTGGATACCTTAGTATAGGAGGTCGTTGGTACGATTCCCACTTGTGCCTTTGGTGTGATTTGTTGCAGTAAATCTTTCTTGAGTTATCTTGTCTGTCAACAAAACTTCGAAAAAATCTTAAGGTAAAGTGGCAAGACGCATAATGCGTATTATAATTGCGTGAGCAAACACTCCGGATTGAACTTGAACTTGTGTATGTTCCGCGGAAAAAAAGCCTAGTAGTTTTTCAGTTTCGACCTTTGCAGCTTGTCTATGCCCAACCTTTTTGACTCTTGTGGATCATAACGCACATAAAATTTAAATATATTTGATTGATTTCCCTGGATAACGTGGGAAATCACCAAGAGAAAGGAAAATTGCAAACCATGAACTGTTGTCATCAAAACTACATGCTTATTTTTTATCAATACATTTTATATCAGTTTTCATTTGTCTTTTGGGAACTAACTTCTGACTATTTAGCTCCAAATTTGCAGCAGGCATTCTTAATATTCAGAGATGATTGGTTGTTTTGGAAATTTCCAGAACATAGCTTTTAATTCGTTATATTGAATAGAACATTGGGCCGCGTGTGGCCCGTGGGCCGTTGGTTGCGCACAAGTGGTGTATCGGATTACTGATTTGTCTACAATTTCTGTAAATGATGCTGCATTTTTTTAATCATGTCTGTATTCTGTTAACTATTTTTAGTCGTTTGTGAATGGCAACAGAAGTGACACAACTCAGAAAAAAATCTTAAACTAGTTTTCCAAACTCTTTCCTCTGTCTGTCGTCGGGGCATTCTAAAAGACTACAGTTTGCCTCTCAAGTTAACTTGAATAATGACCTTAAAGTCATTTGTTCAGCTTTGGTGAGTGCAATGAAAGAGCAAAGTGTTATTTCAACTATTAATTATCAAAGGAACCTCTGGTCCTCAAACTGTGAAGGACTGCGTGCCAGACGCCTTGCCATCAGAAGACAACTCAATATATGATGGTGCCATCTATGGACAGTTCGAGAATTTAGAACCAGGCTACAAGTCGAATAACTTTCTGGTCTGGCACCCCCAAAGGTATCGTTTCACTTGGAGAACATTGGGACCTTGAGCATATTTAACGTCGCTCAGTCACCATTAATGACGACGGTGGACCTTCGACCAGCGAGGATCGAACCCGAGATCCTTCGGCCCCAAATCCAATGCCTTACTGATCAGGCCACCACGGCCCAAAGTGTTATTTATGGTAAGGTGAATAAAGTTCCCATCTCACTACCATTGCCAAAGTAACCGAACTTAAATCAACGCTAACAATACTTATCCTTTGCACTAAATTGCTCAAAAAGAAATATTAAAGTGTGACTATGTAGGCTTGCTTAGTTCTGGTCACAAACATCTTGATATAATTTATATTTTCACCACAAGTATTTTTGTTTCTTACTTTAACTGTCTTCATGTTCAACGCTTAGTTGGAGAAGTAATAGTTTCGTAAATTAAGTTGTGAGGTGAAGTGTTTGTAACCAAAGATTCTATTAATATACACTCCACAAAATTTATTAGAACATTTCTAATGATTTTATATTACTGTATTTATTTATATAATAAATTTAACTATCTGAAACAATAACCAAAAGTGACAAATATATACATATAAAGTCATACATGTAATTGTAACAAATCATTTAAATGAAAAGATTCTGGTAAAGAAAACAGAAAAAAGACATTTTTCTAAAAAGATAAGAGTAATTATAAGAGTACTTTCTAAAAAAGAGTAATTTGCAGAACTTTTATTAAAAAACACGAAAATTTTTAATTTTTTATGAAATGAATAATATTTTTACATAGATTTAATGACACAAGGAAACTTCTATAGGTAGTAATACCACATAGTTTTTCCTTGCCAAAAAACTAGCATTGAAACCTTCTTGCTTGTGGTATAATTTATCTGTTTAAATTCCATTCACGACAGTATGTGGATAATTTAGTAAGCTGTTACAAAAATAGTTACTTAACATTTACCTTCTGATATTCATGCAATTTAAGGATTTATTGTTTTACCTTATCGTTAAACTTAACATGAAAAACCTATTGCGCTAGTAATTAATGGTAGATTTAGAAAAAAATCAGAATAAATCATTAAAACAAATTAATTCTTCTCATAATAAATCATCACCTAAGAGGCAGACAGGCATAAGTCCAAAAATTGCGATTTTCCGTTTATTAGTGCATTGTATGTAGAAGCCTATTCCACATCGACTTATACGAACGTAATTCTATGAAAAAAACCTTTATAATTACTAACCAGTGTTAAAAGTGCGCGAGTCCAGTCCTTTGTATGCACCAAGCGACCGTTTTTCCACTCTCCTCTAAAGTAGTGTTAATGTAACATACCATTTAGTAGCCGATCTTGCTCGGAGGTATATATCTTTCAAAATTGCTTGACTAGCAGACGTACTTTATTTTTTCTACACAAAATCCTAACACTTCACTGTACACTTGAATTTTCATTTATTTTCCTTCTTTTCTAATTGTATTTAGCTCATTTTATTTTCCTTCATATTGTTGGCTCTTCATCTTTAGTTTAAAAGTAAAACTGAAAAGCAAAGATATTTACTTTTGTCCTATCTTATGTTTTCCGCATTTCTCAGCACAAAACTTTGCTTTTGCTTTCTGTGAGAAAAAGTAAATAAAAAATCTTGCGATTAACGAATGAAAAAATTCCGTCGAAATTAATGTAATTTTTCGCAATTAATTCTGAGAAAGTCGGATGAATATGCTTCGTTAATTTTGAAGATGCGAAAGTTCTATTAAATGCCCCCATCAAAACACCACTTCATCATTTTATTTTCAAAAAACGCTTAACAGAAACGTAGCTACTTTTCTCTAATCCGAAATATTTTCTCATAAAACGCTAATTAAAACCTTTTTTTTTTTTTTGCTTCCAACTTTGTCGATCAAAATATGATTCATATTATGTTATTTAAAGGGATGGAGTATTTGATGAATGTTGTTTATATTTTATGTTTTTATACATAGAATAACATAAATATTTATAACTTTTCGTTGCAGGATGAACTATCTGCGTAAGGTTTATTAATTGTACACCGTGAAACATTTTGTGACATGCTGCATCAAAAGAGGGTGCCAATTAGCTAGTTGCAAAGAGTGGTTTATGTATGGAATATATATTGGTGCTGCATACGTAAGCAGTCACGAATTGTCTATTATCCTCACTTGACCGAAGGTGATGTTGCTCTGATTTTTTCAGATTACCATGACGACGGTTATTTTTTATGTATCTCTAAAGAGCGAAATTGTCGTAGTCATAGTTTTAAACTGTCTGCGGTTTGTTTTTATTCATTTTTTTTCCACGGCTTAACGCAAGCAGACTTTACATTAAAAGGGGGGGGGCTTGTGTAAAATTACGTTTCTTTCCGGATTACTAATTTCCATCATTTAAGAGTGATAAGAAATAAAAACACATAAAGTTACCCGCTGTAAGTAAACTTTATGATAGTTGTACTGGTGGATATTAGCCATAAAATCTCTATCCTTTGACCGCATTTTACCCACCATTTCTTTTTTCATGGATCTGTCTCGTACTACCTATACTAGAAAATCACTAGTCATAATATGACAGATGCAAATTTCTTGACATTTCTATTCCATTCCATTTGTAGAAACAAGAAACCCAACGATTAGGGTCCTATCGCCCATCGTGATTGCGAAAAACATAGTTTGAATTCAAGACGTCAAAATTCAAATGAATGCTGGATGTTGGATTTTTTTTTTTTTTTTTGATGCAACGTATACCATGTTTTTGCAGTATGACATCGTTTTAAAACGCTCATATAACTTCAAAACTCATACCTTTGATTTTAGGAATGCATCGTTAGAAGAATAACGATAAAGAAACACCTAAAGTCATAATTCTAAAAAAAAAATTGAAAATATAATACTTAACCATAAAGTAAAAGGTATTGCATGTTTTACCAGAACGATGATGCCAATGTGCTGGCTACAAATGATGATAGGTACATATTTTTACTCTATTTTGGTGAAACATACGAAAGCTATCTTTTTCTGCTAAAATTAAGTACTATCCCTTGTAGCTAGGAAACTTGAACCATTTTTCACTACGTTATTCACTACGTATAAGCTCCTGGAAGGTTTTTTGATGACGTCATGTCGTTCAGGGACATCATTTTCAGTTTCCGATGTTAGCACCACCTACATGTCATCATGTAATATTCTAGTAATAGAAAAAACTTAAACAAAATAAAGATCAAAATAAAAAAAATATGTGTGCATACATTTGTAATAGTTTTTCAAATTCGTTGACAATGCAAGACTTTATAAACACCCTGCATATTAAGCTGTAAAGTATTGCGCCTCAGTAGGAGCAAGACAAAACGACAAACAATTGCAGATCATCACGCCATCTGGATTTCTTGACGCCGAAACGAGCTATGGTATTTGCTTTCACAAATATACAATGCTCGGCAAAAACGCAAAATTTGTCGGTCCTAAATGTTTGCGTAAGGGTTAGTTACTGTCATTGTTTATAAATACTTTTAAAATATTATAGTAAAATAAAAATATATCAAAATGATTTATAAAAGAAACAAAATTCAGGGAGAGGTTTCTAGTAACTCAAATTAAAATACTCAAATTACTTACAATTGTCATGATTTTCTACAGTAGGTACTAATAAGAACAAGACATACCTGAAACAGAAAAGAAATATTAGAAAAAAAGGCGAAAACATAATTAATTATTTATTTAAATAAAATTTGAAGTTTTTTTTTTTTTCTAATGGTTATAGGTATGAAAATTTTTAAAACTACACTAGCGCATAAATACACATCTCTCCTGTGAGCTAAAGCTATTATGTTCATTTTCTCAAATTCGAGATTTAATTACCATCTTACTCCACTTTTTAAGGGGGTCCGGGACACATTTTGAAAAAAATTTTATTAAATACTTTAGAATTTTGAAATTTTTTGCACTGATTCACGATCTATTTTAATAAGCAAAATCATAACATAAATATTTTTAAAAAAAATTATTTAAATTTTTTTTTTAAATGGGGTTACTTTAAATTGCTATAACTCAAAATATTCTTGGTTAATTTTCAATTTTTTTTTCAAAAAATCATGCACAAATATCTAAGCTTTAATTTTTATTCGGCGATTTTAAAAATATTGATTCATTAAAAATTAGGAAATATTTGAAGAAAAATTTCGAAAATTTCGAAGATACTTTTTTTTTTTAAAAAAATCATATTTTTTGCAGTAAACATTTTTTTCAAATTCGACGAATAAATATTAAAGTAAACTGTTTGAAAAAGATATGCTCCAAATGTCATTACTTTTCTTCATTGGTTCCTGACTTATAAGAGTTTGAATGCAAGAAATCGGGAAAAATTGCATCATGGAGAAAAACGCGTTTAAATTTTTAAAGTTAAATACACATTAAATAGGTACATGCAACAAAAATAATTATATCTTTTGTTCTAATTGAGATAGAAACAAGGTTCAAACGTCCTTTTAAGCAGATGAAAACGGAATAATTTTTCAAAGGATTAAAAAAAAAAAGAAAAATGCAAAATTTGACAATTTTTGTGTCCCGGACCCCCTTAAACTCATTATAACTAAATATACTAAGATTTTGTTAAATAATTTTTACTTTTATAAGCTCTTTTAAATGAAAATCCAGTAATATAAATTAAGGAAAAGGTGTAAAATGGGCACTCCTTCCTAGAGACTGTGGGAGGTACTGAAGACTGATGACAAGGGCTGTAGTAGACAGTATCATTTACTAATATAGGGTAGCAGAGAGCAGTTGGAAACATTCTTTTAAGTAGTGGGGATGTAGCGTGAGCAATTGGTCAAATTGATGCTTTTTTGCAATACAAACTTTTAAAAGGTATGTGAAAAAGGCTTTCTTCTCATGCTCTTATGTTTAGTTGAAGACAATTTCACAGGGATATCCAGAAAGCAGTAAGAGCTACTTTTTGAAGCACACCTTTTAGTCACCCTTTAGTCACGCACGCTTAACGTTACATCTGATAGTGGCCATCTTTCTTTGGTGTAGTTGGTGTAAATATGGGCCCCCGTATAAAGTATGCCCATAAATATAGGAGAGGTTGTTGTAACTTGGGGCACTTTTTATATTTTAATTTTTAACGTCAATTATGTAAACCAAATTTAAAATCTAAAAGTCACGTTGAAATACCACAACATATTACTCTGCAATATGTGTTTTTTTTTTTTTGGATTCAGACGGTTTGAAAACAAAATATTGCCCGCCATTTAAAGTAAGAGTTCCAAACTGCCCCAAGATACAACACCCTATTGTACCTTGAGACACACCTATTGTACCATGGGAAACTCTTCATGATTCAGGAAACAGTCATATACTTAAACCAATTTTGCACAAAAAAAAAAAATAGAATTTCAAGTTGTTTTAATGTCTTTTTACCCGACTGCGCGTGCGCGACGCAGAGGAGGGTAATGTATTTATCAGTCTATGTATGTATGTCTGTTCCTATGTATTCTTTTATGCAGGGGCGGCAAGTAGGGGGGTCAAGAGGGGGCGGTCACACCCCCAAATTTTTTGAGCAGAATGATAGAAAATGGGTGAATTCAATTTATGTAAGTCGGAAATCGATGTTCATCAAAGGAAAGCTCACTGGTTCTCAGCAACTATTTGATGAAACTTGACACATTCTCAGACTAGAAAAAGTGTTTTTCCTTATTTGGATGATGACTTAGAAATTCATGAAGTATTTTCGGCTTTTTCAGAACATAGAAAACTGATACAGAACCACGGTTAATTTTAACTAAAGAAGACATTTCCTCATATAGGCCAAATATTTCATACTTGTGTGCCCAGTGTAACAACGGAGAGGTCGTGCAAAGTGATGTGGCTGCAAGGTTTTCACAAGAAAATTCCTTGATATTTTACATTCACTTTTAAGCTCATTTTTTAAGTGTATTATTTATTTAATGAGTGTTCATCGCTTTCTTCTGCTAGAAACACGTTTCAGCTGCTCAATACATTATAATGCTTTCATAGAAACTTCTTAAAAATGCATGTGATTATTGAATAAAAAAAGACATATCAACCAAATACCTTTTATGGGGCTCTATAATTATGCAATCGCGGAGTGACACAAGATAATCTTCATGAGTTAAAATGATAAAAACATTTCTCTATAACTTCAAAGCAGTGATTTGACGACTGGAAGAATTATTGAAAAACGATTATTTCCATGGTGAAAAAGCTCATGCCTTTTAGCATGTATGACTTCTTTTAAATTTTTATAAAATTTGTTTGCATCGGGAAAAGGTTTTTGAAAAATGCTTTACTCTATCAAAATCTATATCTTCAATCCGCTACTCGACTATTCAAACCACAGTTCAATCTACAATTGATCTGTGCACCATACTACCACAGTTCAATCTACAATTGAAACTGAAAATAGATTTTTCATAGATGTATATTTCAATCAATCGTGAAATTTTTCAAAAAAATTCTTAAAATTCTTCCTCCGAGCCAATTTTAAGGGGCGTAAAAAAAAAAAAAATCACATGATGATTTGAAGTCAAACATTGATTTTTGAATATTTTGTATGAAGTAATAGATTCAGTTTCGAATGAAATTAACACAAGATTTGATGATAATTATTTTTCTGTATGGTTGCCTGGGATTATGGTTATTTGGATTGGATTTTGAAAACGAAAAATAAAATATTTCAACTGTGAGTAAAATTTTTAGCATGAGGCAAGAAAAATTACAAGCAGTATACCGACAGAATGGTTTTCACATCCAGAGACTGCAGTTTCGTTCTTGTTATGAACTCATGAGTCTGCAATAGTGAATAGCAGAGCTGGAGGCAGATGATATCTCATTGAAGCTGAGAGCGCCGACATGACTAGATTATTCAATGATGAAAAGTTTAAGCCCCTCACAGTTTTTGAAGTAGCCTGGGTGATTTTGAAGAGCAAGATATGATAAATGTTTTCATACATAACTTTGTGTTACTTCAAT
The DNA here is from genome assembly GCF_026930045.1 of Uloborus diversus. Lineage (NCBI taxonomy): Eukaryota > Metazoa > Arthropoda > Arachnida > Araneae > Uloboridae > Uloborus > Uloborus diversus. Next base: position 88,554,802 of record NC_072739.1, on the reverse strand, counting down.
TATTTTTTAACTATTACAATCAGCTTAGCTAGTAGAGAAAGATTTTTTTTTATGTCTCAGGAGGTTAGAGAAATATTTTCGGAGCACAAAGGGGGGGGGGGACTTTTCCATTTAACTGAACTGGCAAAACAGCACGACATTGGGCACTATAGATTAATAACACGATTCCCTGCTCTTCCGAATTCCAAAAATCATGCATTATAACTTTTCCAAAAGGTAAAAAAAACTTTAGTAGCGAGATGTTTTGTGTGATAACTTTTTAGTCAATGAATCAAAATTTTAATTGTTTCTAAACACTAATTTTATTCATACTAAACCGATTTTATGACAATTTCTTGTTAGCTAATGTGTGTTTGATTACGCTTTGGGGTTATACATATTTAAGAAATTCGACCCCCCAAATGAAATGGTGAAATGCCGCCCCTGCTTTTATGTGTTCTTTATATGTATTCTGTATTGTATATTTACCATGCGTAACGAAGGGAAGACACTCAGATTGTAGTTAGTCCTCATCAAAATAAACCTGCGCAAAAAGCACCAAAAGAAAGAAAGTCTACTAATTCGATTTTCATCTCTAACATATTGCATTTCTTTTTGCCTCAAGGGAGTGAGCCTCGCGACGTGTTCTTTCTTGAGAGGCTTTTTTAGTTTTGCGAGAAAGATTTGATTGAAGGGACGTTTCCGATTTCGCGTTATCATGAGTTATACAGGCTGTTTATATAGCTGTGCTATGGTTGACTTAAGTTCGCGCAATTTTGTCTAAGGTCAAGCACATGTAGCTTTAAGTCGAGTCAGGTCCCTAGAGGAGCTAATTATCATTAGTTTAGAACACCGCAAGTTACCTAATATACCTCATGATACAAACAAACTCTCTCAATGAAATGACAAGGTGCAAAATGTACCGTCTTATAATCATAATAACTAAGTTAATGAAAATTAACAAAAAGTAAAATAAAAAATTATTAAATAAAAACAAAAAACCCGACTGCGTAAAAACCAAAAAATCTAAAAAGAAAAATGTATAAGCCAGTAGTTTAGAATGTAGTAAGTACTACTGAATAACTACACCGTTGAAATAGTTTTATAACCGTACACAGATAAGAAAAATCATAAATTCAAAAGCAGAATAGAACGATCAATAGTCGGGGCCCATTCAAATTTTGCGGGGTTCCTTGAATCAGAAAGGAATGCCCGACTGTTGATCCTTCTATTCTGCTTTTGAATTTATGATTTGTCTTATCTGTGTACGGTTATAAAACTATTTCAACGGTGTAGTTATTCAGTAGTTCTTAATACATTCTAAACTACTGGCTTCTACATATTTCTTTTTAGTTTTTTTTTTTTTTTTTGTTTTTACGCAGTCGGGTTTTTTATTTTTATTCTTTATAAATATATTATTTTACACTTGATCGCTTAAAAAGGAAACAAAGTTTGCACTCAACTTGTAGTTCAAAGTTTGAACGCTAAAGTGAATCCGATTTTAAAGAAATATTTTCAGACAACTAGGATCAGACGGAAAAAAAAGTTATTCTTCTCCTTTGAGAGAAAACTGACTCTGAGTTGAAACTCCTCATTTTATATTTTGTTTAAAATGTGCTATCAAATTCTAAACGATGTCTTTCAAACTCTTAACGGTAAGTTTCAGCTCGTATAATTAAACTCATTTTTAAACTTCCTGTCTAATAGCGTTTTCCATCTACCAACAGGATCTAAGTGATACTATTTCTTTTAAGAAGCGAGGTACGAACTTTCTTTTAGCAAGAACTCCTTTTTAGAATTGAAATTGTTTTCATATAATGCATACTGAATTTAATTTTTATTAAAAAAATGACATACTATAAAACTGTATAACAATTTATTATTTTATGTAGTGGAAGAATTTGTCATCACTATAAAATTTTCTTTTACTCTGTTTCCATTTACCAAGGATAAATTCATTGCATTCTCTAACGTTTCGAGACTTCATTTTTAAGTCTTCTTCTTTTTCTTGTGTTTATAATATGTTTCGTTATTTTATAATTAATTTAAGTAAATATGTATATTCCTAAAATTCCGCTTAAAGCAGTTTTCCTTTTCAGTCTGGCTTTCATTTCGCCGCCTCTCTGACCTTGAAAGAAAATAGCTCTGCAATTTTTCATTTGCATGTAATAACGCAAAAATATACACACTTAATTCGTAAAAACTTTAAAGTACTATTGCTAAAGATATTTTCATCTTCTTCGACTATACATTTAATGCACAAGTGCATCTATTCGTTTGAAATTTCTAGAAATGGAAGAACGAACTACGGCCTGTCTTGTATGGGTTTCCCTATCTTTTTCTGAAACCATTCTTAATATTTCGTTTTCAATAGCCTTTACTTTTGATTGCGTAAGCATTTCTGATACTTTTCCCGGTTCTGCTTGCAAAATCGAAAATAGCTAGCAATATAAATGTAAATTTCCAGTCGAGATTTAGTTTCTCAGCAGATTTGCTCCGTTTTCGTAAGATACAGTACATAAAGCGGGAAATGGAGATTTTATGAGACATGCATTTTCGAACATTTTCTAACGTAATTCCTATTTTATTAATACATAAAAATATGGTAGTATAGGCAGAAAAACTCAACAAAGAAAATAGGGGTTTTTGGAGGTATTGGGATTTTAACAACGATGACAATTTCAAAACTTACACATCGAAAAAGATTATGTTAGAATTAAGATGTCATAGGAAATAGTTTTTTGTGAAATTTTTATTTTCAAATTTAAAGTATCTTCCAAGATTTTCAATTTTCGGAAATTAAAACGTAAATTTTGTATTTGACAGAGGGGTTTATTACGCACAAAAATAAAACAATATTACCACAGAAAAGATTAAAAAAATACCTTTGTGCTGAAAAGTAAAGTAAGAAATAACAACGTTAAAAGGCACAAATTGCAGATTACTGCATAAGAATGCTTGCAGTAATCTGCAATTTGTGCTTTTTGACGTTGTTATTTTTTACTTTAATATTACCACACTCTACACTAGCTAAAAGGTAGGAAACCTTGTTTTACTGAAATCCCACATTTAATTTATCAGTTGGACACGGGACACATGTGTAGGGTAGACAGGGGCACGTTTACGCAATGCCTTTTTTTCTAAACGAATTATAACTGGAGAACCAACAGTCATAACATATTGATGCTTCTCTCTAGCAAATGTCCTCACAATTTTTGAGCATCAGTCAAGCTTCGGTCTAGCGGGTAGAAAGAATGTTTTCTACCAAGTCGAGTAAATTTTGAGTTGCACGTTTTATAGCTTATTGTGAATAAATAATACTTAGTTAAGAAAGAACAAATATATAAAAAATAGTAGAATTGTATCCTTTTTTGGTAATTGTATTTGTATAAACTGAAATGTTACTCTTTTTATATATATATATATATATATATATATTTTTGCACATTAAAAATAAATCCAAACTTGGCGACGTTGCAAGTTTACGCGTTGACGTCTGAGCACCTTAATACAGGTTCTCTCTGTGTCTTACTTCTAAACGTGCCCTGACGCTTTATTCGCTCCAAACTGTCTCAAAACTTTTTGATATTTTCAGGCCATTTAGTTTTGAAAATCACCATTTAATTTTTAATTGAGTTACAAATTCGTATCTTATAGCTTACAATCATGTACTGCAGTCTTCATGCCCGTTGGGATTTTTCTTTATACACTATTCAGTCTGTAATAAATTTGCTTTATTTTAGCAGTGGTAAGACAATACCTTCAAAGCATTAACAGAACCACGTTAGGTGTCACAATAAATATGCGTAAACGTGCCCCGTGTCCGGAGCACGTTTACGCAACCGACTTGGAATCAAAAATAGTTTTTTTTAACGGTTAAAAACACAAGCTGAACAACAACTGAATATACCAATTTTGACTTCATTAACTGCTTCATAAAACCGCAATGTCTACCCTATAATCTTGAGGTTCATTCCTCTATATCTATAACACAGGTTTTTTATTGACGTAATAAAAACTACTGTAAATATTATTTTGCGTCATACAAATCCAATAAGAGATCAAATATACCATTTCCAAAATTATAGTAAGTAAACATATTTGTATACCTCGAATTAAATATTGTAACAAATTTAGCAAATTGTAAATATTTTTATGTCTATATATGCTTAATTTGTTGTAATTTGTGATTGTAATACCGGTATACTAAATACCGGTATTTGGAGCTATTTTGCAGTTTCGTAATACCGGTATTTGGTGGAGTAGAATACCGGTATTTTCGGTACTAGCTAAAAATAATAAATAGTTTTTAATCAAAGAGTTTTTAATTTAACTAATTAGATATCGACTGGGATTTAAAATAAAATTTGCTTTTTCGATGAGACAGTTTTAAAATCAGCATATTAAAGAAAAAGTTTGGCTTCAAAAGCACACATTCATAGAATATCAATGAATAAAAGCACAAAAGATTACAAAATTATATTTTCATCACCAGGTGGTGTGATGAATTGCACTTTTGCTAATTTATATGTTTGTGCTAATAAACAATTTATTCTAACCAGCTTTTTACAGCAATTCACTATGATTTTTAAAAAATAATTATCTCAGCCGTACTGAGTCTTGAGAAAAAAATTTCTCGTTAGTATAACAAACAGTAATTTATTTTCACCGATAGTAGCGTGCTATTCTGTCTCGCTATTCAGCTTTATACCAAGCAAGGTAATATTCAAAGATCTTAAACATTTGCAAAGAGGTAAAATGCATAATCAGTTGGTACATAGTTTCAGAAATTTATATAATTGTAAAGAATTTCGAAAACAAAAAAAAAAAAAAAGAAAGAAAAGAAACTAACGAGATCAAATCAATTGTAAATTTTTAACCAAAGTGTTAATAATAAACAAACACAAACCTATTCTGATCAAAAGGAAATAGTTGTTAATGCTGGAAAAGAATTGTCGCTCGAAGAACAGTTACAATATATATAATAGTAACTGTTCAGCTATAAATAATAATAACAAAAGAACTACCCACAATACAAAAGAAACACCCACACTCACAAAAAGTTTTTTCAAAACCAATAAGTTAAACACCGAATTATTTGATGATGAAGGACTTCCAAGCAACTACAGGTGGTGTATCGCGCATTATTAACCGTACCATCAGCCTGCGTGAATTCAGAAAGAATATTTTCAACTGCAGTAAATAGTTTCACCGAACTGAGTTCCAGGCCTATTGACAATTAAATAGATGCATTATATTTCTTGCTATTATTGGTTTTTTACTGTGATATTTGTTCCTTCATTTTATATACGTTCACAATAAGTAAATAATGCATTTTTTGCACGAAATAATGAAATATGGCAACGAAACATTATGCTTTTGAATGTTTTGGGGGAAATTTCTAATACCGGTATTAATACCGATATTCCGGTATCACATTAAGAAAATGCCGAATACCGGTATTGCATTTTTGGTCCGGTATTACAATCCCTAGTTGTAATCTGGCTCAATTCGGTGTTTGTTCTATTAGTTTCTGCTCAAAATTACCTTAGGTCTTGTAATTTTACCAGTGTGTGTCCTTTGCCTGCTATGCAACATTTAACATTGCGCTTATGGATTATTGGGGATAAATTTAAGATTAATGCCAAGTTGGCATCGTTTTTGGCGACCTATGTTTGACACCTAATTAGTCAAGAAATGTTGCGAAGCTTGGCTACATTCGGCACATGAATATGTAAAAAGTATTTCAAAATGCTAAGAACGAAAGATAAACCCTGTAACCTCTAAAAAATACTAGAATATTTCTGAATGAAAATACTAGAAATATTCTTTTAACCTTTCAGTGGGAGAGTATTCTAGTTTTTACCAACAGCCGAGTGTGCTGGAAGAGCTTTTCGCTCTGTTAGATGCATAGTCTTATGCGCAGTGATTTTCAGTGTTTCAGCGTGCTTTACCGTTGAGTTTACGGTGTTGAATTACGTTTGCCTAATTGTTATGGATATATTACCAATTTTTGACGACATTTCATTCGCATATTTGTGATTAAATCCTCTGTATTTTTTGCAAAAACTGTGTCAATCGGACTTGAAACAATTCTGACACCCAGAGGGTGGAATCAAACCACTCTAACTCTTATTACTACTGGTTTGAAGCCCGCGCACCGGACCACCGATGATGATCTGGTCATAACAATATAATAAACAATAACATGATTTACTAGCAGATAAGGTCGCTTAATAAACTCAAGGCAGCAAACGACATTTAGACCAAAGTCTGATCTATAAAGCAAGAGGCGTAGTACCCGGCACTTTTCAGTTACTCAACTCAAGAGTTTTGTCTTTTTTTTTTTTTTGTCGAAACATTCAAATGTTTGTAAAACACTGCTGTTATTAATATACGTCTGCACACGTTTATGTTTGTTTGTTTATAAAGGGTATGTGCAATGGATCTCAGCATTTCCAGTTTTAGTGCATTCTACAGGGAATAACGAATATTTTTTTCATTTATCACCATTATCGGCGAATGCCATTTTTGTCCGTTTTCTACGAGAAGGCACTTGACTCCTCTCTCGTCACGTGATACCCGACGGTTCTATTTCGCTGTTTTCAGCAGAAGGTTTATTCGGATCATAGCATTTTGTTGTAAAAGTAGCAGTTCTTAAAATGTAAGAATTACTAAAATGACCACAAATATTGGAAGCAAGTGATGTAAAGGACACTAGACTTTTTTGCACATTAAAATGCACGCCCAAGTTAAGGATGTCTGGTGTTGTCTTCTTTAGAAGCACGTGGATTGCTTACCGAACCCCCGCGTAAAATGGAACTCTACGTTAGAAGAGGCATGGCAAAGTACCCCTTCTCCTGAAAATCGGACAATACCAGCAGCGAATTTTGTCGCCGAGTTTCCTTTCCCACTACATCTAGAGATGTTCCCAGAAACCGTCTGGACTGGACACCGTCCCGTAGAAGACATCATGATCTTAAACTGCACTAGGCCTTTAATTTAGCGGAGAGCGTTCAAGAATAATTGATTATACAATGAATTTTTAATATGCTAAATACGATATAGACGCTGACGACTTTCTGCATCTTCAATGTCACTGACTGGGGGACCCGATTTGAGCTCGCAAACTTGAGAAGTGTGATGCCTTAGCGATCGAGCGGCGCAGGTATGACACCTGTTGACTTCAAGCGGACACACAGTCATTCTTCAACTTAGGGGGTGCTGGTAAGACGCCCTTCTACACGAAGGACTGGACGTTTTAGCAGTGCCAATCATGTGTAAATAATTTAAACTGGACATTTTACTAATACGTAAATTTTTTAACTGCTCATAGAAAATGATGAACTATTGCCTCGATGAGGTAGACTGATTTATTTAAGCCGTTGAGAGCAAAACCGGTGAAAACCATTTTTTTAACAATTTTATTTACACGTTGAGCTGCGGAGTTGGACAGGAAAAGAAAAACGACACCAGTTCCAAATTCTGTTATTTTAGAACATGCGGCTCCGACTCCGACTCTTTTACCCCAAAATTTGTCCAAGTTTGGCTTACGACTCCGACGCTTAGTACTAAGTTATCATACTAATCATGTGATAATCAGAAAAGTTTAAATACGTAGCACTCGAACGAGCATATTTAGATGCACTTTTGGCACAAAAATTATTTAACCTCGATCGCCCGTTACCGAGATATGAGGTAATAAAGTCAACAAAAATTTTAAGAAAAGTGCCAAATATAGACTTAGCGAGAAATTGAACTCGCAATTTCACCGTCTACATACATCTACAAATCGTTTGGTGTCTTCCATTGCTCACTGAAACTCTGAAATTCACTAAATTTGGCGAATGTTCCTAAAATTTTGGCAGACTTAAGGCCCCTTATTTCGATAACGGGGACACAAGGGCAAATAATTTATGCGGCCATAAACATGTTTTACAACGCTCTTCTGGTTGCTACTTATTTATTTCCTTTTTTCATTCCTACACTATCGTGTGGTTTCCTGGTTAGAATTTTAAATTTCGACTCCTAACTCCAACTTCTTTACCTAAAATTAGTCCGACTCTGCAGCCCTGTTTACACCATCAAGAATCAGTTTTGGCCTCATTCTATTTAATTCAGAAGTGGTGTAAGCCTTTAGTTGGGGCAAGCCTAACCTGGCATCGTCGTGATGTTGAGATTAGGTTATGCGAAGCTTTCACAATACTGCCAGGTTAGGTTTTCCCCATCTATAGGTTCAATCATTTGCAGGCAGTACTCGTAGAAAGGAACAGCAGTAGTATTTTATGCAAAAGTAGCTAATAAACAGTTTAGTTACTGCAAACCTTTTATATCTACTTTTGCTCTCAACGGCTCGTCATCATCACCATTGGTTCGACAACCCATTGCGGGTCCTGAGCTTTTCCATAAGTTTCTTCCACTTGGATCTACCTTTCGTTTTACTTCTCCAATATGAGGAATTAATAGTTTTAAAGTCTTTTTCCAAGCAATCCAGCCAACGAATATTGGTCTTCCTCTCGGACGTTTACCAGTTGGTTCTGCATTTAGGATCTAAAGTAAGATGGATGAAGGGGATATGCGGATTACATGTCCTGCTCATCTCATTCTTTGCAATTCAATGTATTTTACTACGTCCGTATCTTGGAAGCATCTGAACAGCTCGTAGCTTTATTTTTTTCTCGATACAAACGGCTCGTACGTAAATTTATTTATTTATTTATTTTATTATCATTATTATTATTATTTTATTTTTATTTTTTTTATTTTTTTGCTACAAGAAGTGTTTTTCTACCTTCATATAAGCGAATAAACTTGTTAACGTCCACAAAAAAAAGAAAAAGAAAAGACTTCAAAGGATATCTAATGACTTCAGAAATCTCCACTCCCATAAATATTTTTGCTTTCAAAACAAAAATCCATACATAAAAAGTGTTTGCCCCCTCTAAAAAAAATCGTGTTGTAAACACACCCTTCATTCGACTTTTACTCGAAAGATTGTCCTCGTACAAAGTTCCTTTGAATAGCATTCAAACAGTCCTCCAATAAAAAAAAAAAATTTAAAAAAAGGGTTAGTCAACTAAATCCGGTACTAAATTCTAATATACATTATCTTTTGGGGGAAAAAGTAACTACTTTCTAAATAACCGTTTTAAACAAAAATAATGCCATACTTTGAGTAATTGTAGCTTTATGCTTTTCCAACTCGTTCTAACATTGTTGAGAAAGAAAACGAATAAGAAGACAAGGGATTCACTGAAAATTGTTCTGTTGTACCTGCATTAGTTATACAGTAGTAGATTTTCTTTTTTTAGCATATTCTGATTTTGTAGTTTTAAGGGGGGTTTAATGGGAACTGAATGGCATTCTTTGTTTTTAATGTATGTTTCGTTGAGGTCGCAACTTCGTTCTTGTCTCGTCTGTATTTCTACTTTTTCATTTTTAAGATTTTTTAAAGCTAAACAATGCTAATGGCAAGAAATACTTATCGTTGAATCGGGTGACTTCGACTGAAGGGGTAGATTGTGTAAAACAGATTTTGGCATAACTATGAGAGGTAGGATGTTGATTTTAACACATACAAGCTGCATTGCCGGTATTGCACTGTCTAATTTGAAAATTAAAGTTGTGTCAAGTGACGCACGCTTAACAATCAGAGTTTAATCAAAGTAAAGTTGTCCGTCAACGTAGCAATATCATGACTAAAAATTTAAATTTAGACTTATTTGATTTCTTTAAAATTTTCTTTTTTTCATCAATAACTAAGCTTTAATGAATTTAATACATCACGAATAATGAAATACACAAGGATCATGTGGTTCATTATCAATCAATCACAAAGCTAATAAAAGGAGCGAACGCAATAGTAAAAGCAATGAGCAATCACGATTGCTGAAAAATAAATAAATAACAATGAATAAATACCAATAAATAAATAAATAACAATGCTCATATATATATAATAGCGAATTCACTGGTTGAGTGACGCTCTGACGTCATCAGCAATGAAACTCGTGTCATAGCATGATAGCTTGATAATATGTTTTGGCAATGTTTGACATGCAGGGAAATGCTTTGTTTTGACAAGGCTGAACTGGATCCGGTAACTTAACTGTTTTACTGGTAAGACTCGTTTTAGGAGACTGAAGAAACGAAAAAGTGGTCAACAATGAACGCTATGTACTGGAGTTTAGAGTTAATCCACTGGCGTAGGGGTTAAAATTTCAATTATCAAAATATCACAAGGGGTAATTGCTTCGTTCAAATGTAGAAGCAATGTAGAAGCAATTTTCACCCGTCATACCTTGACGGGTGATTTTCTAGTAAATATCTAAATAGCAATAAATATATAAATAAATAGAAATAAATATATAAATAACAATAAATAAATAAATAACAATACATTAATAAAGAGGCGTAACCCAATGCAAAAAAATTATAAACATGTAGTTTAAAGGGTGTTACTATTATATTCAAAAAGTTTTTAAAATAAATTTATCAACATATCACCCCTACGTATAATCTTCCTGTATGGGATCTATTTGTTACTGAGATAGATACGTATGTACAAACTCTGTTCCTCTAAATGGAGTTTGAAAGAATCTTCTAAGCAGAAGGGAAAAAAACCAAAATAAATATTTAAACGCGAAGCGAAATATTCCCATAATGCACCATAGGCGTAGTAAAACTAATCATAAAATATTCAAAGAAAGGGGGAGATTTCCAAAATCCCTTTCCCCTATTTGCATAAATATTTAAACACGCTGAATGCATGGTCATTGGAGCGCAAGGAATTTGCTGCGAAACAACGTTTTGAATGCTTACATAATTTTCGGAGCTTTCCCGATTTTTTGGACCTTTACATAAAAGAACTATCAAAACTTTTGCTGTTTTTTAGATTTTCATTGTCGCTGAATTGTTCGCTGCGCTTGTAATTAGGTCAGAACAGTATTAAGTGTAGAGAGGCAGAGAGTATTAAGTGTCAAAAAGTTTTTTTTTTAAACTGAAGTTGCAGCAAATGTTGAAAATGTGTGCGTTTTAATTGAATACAAATATTTAATGTGTGATTCCAATAGCCTGATAAGGTTTAGTTTATTGAAATATTAATAATTGTTTCTGTCTTTTTAGTGCTATGAAATTATGTAAATCATATAAAAGTAGGAAATTTTTTCTTTTCAAGGGTGTTATGAATTTTTGAAGCAAGTAATATAAAACGAAACGAGCGAATATTTAAATACAGTAGACCCTCTGTTTACGCGGGGATTACGTTACACGGAAATGCCTCGTAAATTAAGACTTAATAGCAGTGTTAAAATAACGGTTAGGTTCCATAAATGAAAAAATATATCTTATTTAGGGATAGGTAATTATATGACCAATTTATTTGTACTTTTTCCGATACATATGAACAATGAGTGTAAAGAAAACATCAATGGTTTTTATTTAAAAAAAAAAGATCATGTCTTTTGGAAGTCATTAATTATTTTTCTCTGCAGTTTTTTGTGGGGCATTTTTGCATCTATGATCACTCGCGTCACTTCCGTGACGGGATCTTTCTTCACTAACAAACCAGAATGATCATTTGCTGTTGTCAAGGTATGACTCAAAATGTTCAAAGTGAAACCTTTTGCTAATATGTCATTGATGTTGGTATCCTCGTTGGTTTCGTTCTACTTTGTCACTACTAAATGTTTTTCTTGCAGTGTGCTCGGAGCTGTGTGAGTTTAATAACTTAATTCTTTGCAGAGCATTAACGCTTTCGCGATCAATTCCATGATAGAATCTCTCTTCACTAACAAATCAGAAAGATAAGTTCTATTCTAAGAGAATGGCTAAAAATTTTCAATGTTTGCGTTCGACGAACCTCACCGGTCGACCGGTCAGTAAGCGGTTGCTAACCGCAGCGTTCTTGAGAGCTACCGGTTAACTGGTTGTTTCCGATGTCGTTCTAGAACCTCACCGGTTGATCTACCGATCAACCGCAACATAAGCTGGTGGATTGGTTGAGGGAACCACGTGACATTGTTGACCAATTATAAGTAATTTTCACCTGCGTGTTATTCGTCTGCGCCATGTCTGCGCAAGTAACCGGTGATCAACCGAAAGCGTTCGATGAAGCATTGGTTCGTGAACAACCGGTTAGTAACCGGTGACGTCATTGCTATCACGTGATTAACCAACCGGTCGCTACCGGTCGTGCTCGTCGAACGTAAGCAATGTTAACGTTCTTGATTATGTGTCATCGATGACGGTATCCTCGTTGCTTTTGTCATCTTTTGTCATTCCTAAAAGCTCTTCTTCCAGTGATTTCTGAGCTGTGTGAGTTTAATAACTTTACTTCAGAAAAGAGCTCTGGAACCAATCGCACAAAATTATCTCCAGTGGCCAACGCTCACTTATTAGCACGCTCTAAAACGCAGTTTATTACTTGATTTGCAATCTCAGCAGTTTGGATTTTGAAAAAAAAGGGGAATTTTTATCTGTTTGTAGTACTGCATCCGCGTAAAATCTAAACTCATCTGCGTGAAATAAAATTAAAGTGTCAAATCTTAAACCGCGTATAATCGAAACTACGTAAAATCAACCCGCGTAAAATGAGGGTCTACTCTATAATGTGTTTGATGTCAGCTAAAATCTTAAATTCAATGGGTTTTGCATGGTTATCCACAGGACAAAACGTGATTTCATCATAATGTGCTTTTTTACCCCTTTCATCACATATTTTCACAGTTTCAAATGCCGGGTCCATTTACCATTAGGTCATTAGACAACGGGCTCTCCATATCTCTTGACAACAGAATTAACAGCGTTTAGTGCACAGCAATCGTCCAGATGAGCAGCGTCCATGACTTGTCCAGAGTTACATAAAGTACAGGTTGTAGAATCCGTCAGGTGAAAACAGAATAAAGAAGCATTTAGACAATCGTGTCCGGTTAAAAATCTAAAAACAGCCACATTAGCAGCTCGAAGAGAATTCGGGATACAATGGGGAAGTTTCAGTTTCCACCAGGGTTTACTAGAGATCCTCATAAGCCTGATTACCTCTTTCATTTTACCTTACTGATATTATAAATGCAAAAGTGACTTCGTTTGTTTGTAATTCTTTCATGCCTTAACTATTCAACCAATTATCACGAAATTTTGTTTAAACACTCTCAGGGGTGCAGAATAGAACATAGGATAACTTTCGTTCAAAAAAAAAAAAAAAACATAAATTTGAATTTTTGGCATCGTGAATTCAAATTATGTTTTTCGCAATCACGAGCGTGTGTGTGTCTGAATGCACGTGTGTGTTTGCGTAGGCGCAGGTGTGTATGTTTGTGCAGGTGCATGTGTGTGGGTGCGTGTGTGTGTATATGTATGCATGTGTGTGTGTGTGCGTGTTGTGTATGCAGTGCTGTGTGTGTGCGTGTTGTGTATGCAGTGCTGTGTGTGTAGGCGGTGGTGTGTGTGTGTATGGTAGGCATATGTGTTTGTGTCTGTGTGCAGGCATGAGTGCGTGTATGTGTATGTGTAGGAGTTTGTGTCTGTGCGCAGGCATGAGTGTGTGTATTTATGTGTAGGCGTGTGTGTAGGATATGGACGCAACCTGAAGACGGTTTTCGCAAAAGGAGCAGCATCGTGAGGCCGATCGATGCGACGGTGGTGCTGGCAGAGGGTGCTGGTGGGAAAATAAAATCATAGGAATTCAAAACAGTCAAATGAGAACAATAAGCAATCGTGATTGCTCAAAAAAAAAAGTATTCGAAGATTTTTTGTTCCAATTGTTTAGAAAATCATTAATTCGTGAGTATCTCATTGAAAAAAAAAGCCATATTTGTTCGATTTTGCAGCATATTGAAGCACTT